>NC_057802.1:221790059-221839092 GCF_018294505.1 Triticum aestivum
CGGGGCGACCCGCGGTGGCCAGGGGTGCCGGATCCGCGTTGGCGGCGCAGAGGGAAGGTGGTGGCCGCATCGAAGCGCTGGGGGAGTTGGTGGGTGCGGCGGCGCGCCGGGGGTAGGGGGAGGCCGGGGCAGCGCGCTATGGGAAGGGGGAGGCAACGGCGGCGCGCTGGAGGAGGGGAAGGCCGCGGCGGCGCGCAGGGAGAGGGAAAGGCCGCGGCGGCGCGCTGGGGGTGGGGGAGGACGCGGCGGCGGGGCGGTTCCCGGATCAGGTCGGGGAGACGGGGTCGGGGCTTTTTTAGTCCGTAGATTCGTCGGATCGCTCAGTAACAGAATAGCTCTGTGCCAATGAAGAACGACAACGGAAAGAGCGAAGACAATGCAAAGTTGAAGAAATTGAACAACTGAGGAATTTTAAAAATAAGGAAAAACTTAAATTGAAGATTTTCAACTTTTGATGGTGGCGTGACCCACCGTATAAGAATGATGATTTCAGACACTGCGTATAATTGTCGTAGGGTTCTAAAAATCAAATTCTTCGTTAATTTCTTCACACTTAGAGTGTTAGTTTTTATTAATTGAAGAAAACGTTTCTTCGTCTGTTGCATATCTAAGTCATCAATTTTGCATAAGTGTTAGGATGTGTGTCCTTTTCAAAGGACATTCGAAGATTCTAGGATATTTAGCTCACACCGCAACTTGCTAAATCTCCTTTCATCCAAGGGCTTTGTGAAGATATATCACCTAGCTGTTCTTCAGTCTTCACATGCTCAATAGAGATGTCGCCCTTCAACACATGATCATGAAGAAAATGATGACGAATCTGAATGTGCTTTGTCTTCGAGTGCTGAACTAGGTTATGGGCAATCTTGATGGCACTCTTATTGTCCCAGTAGAGAGGCACATTCTTCATGTTGACGCCGTAGTCCTTGAGGGTTTGCTTCATCCACAGCAATTGAGCACAACAAGAACCAGCAGCAATGTACTCAGCTTTAGCAGTAGACAGTGATACACAGTTTTGTTTCTTCGAGGACCAACAGACCAAGGATCGTCTGAGGAAATGACATGTGCCTGATGTTGACTTGCGGTCCACACGATCACCAGCATAGTCAGAATCTGAATATCATAAGATCAAAAGCCGAGCCATTGGGATACCATAATCCAAGTGTTGGTATGTGAGCTAGATATCGAAGAATATGTTTCACAGCCTTATGGTGTGATTCCTTCGGTGTAGCTTGAAATCGGGCACACATGCAAACACTAAGCATAATATCTGGCCTAGATGCACATAAGTATAATAAAGAACCAATCATGGAGCGGTATACCTTTTGATCAAAGTCAATACCATTTTCATGAGTGCATAGATGGCCATTTGTGGGCATAGGGATTTTGACGCCTTTGCAATCTTGCATGCCGAATTTCTTCAATAAATCCTTGAGGTATTTCTCCCGAGATATGAATATGCCATTGCGCTGTTGACGAATTTGAGGACCTAAGAAAAATTCAATTCTCCGATCATAGACATTTCATATTCCTCCCTCATCATATAACCAAATTCGTCAGTGTAACGTTGGTCAGTGCAACCAAAAATGATATCATCAACATATATTTGGCATACAAACAATTCACCATCATAAGATTTAGTGAAAATAGTTGGGTCAAGTGAACCGGATTTGAAACCTTTCTTCATGAGGAATTCCTTCAAAGTATCATACCATGCCCGAGGGGCCTGCATGAGGACATACAGGGCCTTATTGAGTCTGAAGATTTTATGAGGATGCTTTGGATCTTCAAAACCTGGGGGTTGAGCAACATATACTTCTTCCTCAAGCTTACCATTGAGGAATGCACTTTTCACATCCATTTGATATAAGATGATATTATAATGGTTAGCATAAGCAAGTAATATGCGAATAGCCTCAAGTCTAGCAGCACGTGCAAGAGTTTCATCGAAATCAATTCCTTCAACCTGTGTGTAGCCTTGAGCTACAAGTCGTGCCTTATTCCTCACCTAAAGGCCATTTTCATCTATCTTGTTGCGGTAGATCCACATTGTGCCAATAATACTGTGCTTGCGAGGATCTGGACGTTTGACCAGTTCCCAGACGTTGTTGAGCTCGAATTGATGTAATTCCTCTTGCATAGCTTGAATCCACTCAGTCTCCAGAAATGTTTTATCTACCTTAGTGGGCTCTGTGATAGAAATGAAAGCAAAGTGCCCACAAAAGTTAGACAAATGTGAAGCTCTTGAGCGTGTGAGAGGACCTGGTTGTTGATGTCGCTGATGATTTCCTCAATCCGCACTTCATTTGCAACTCGAGGATGAGCGGGTTGTCGTCAAGGAATTGGATCAACATTTTCTTCAGCACCATTTTCCTCAGGTGCACCAGCATGATGTTCTTCACGTTCTGAAATGACTTCTTCAGCAGATTCTTCGGTGGGAATGATATCCTCAGTAGCCTTGAACTTGATGGATTCCTCAGGTGACTGTTCATCTAGCACAGGAGGTAGGTGCTCTCTATGCGAGCCATTAGTTTCATTGAACCGCACATCTACAGTTTCAACAACCTTGTGGTGAACGTTGTTGAAGACTCTGTAGGTGTGCGAGTCCTTCTCGTAACCAAGCATAAAACCCTCATGTGCTTTCGGTGCAAATTTAGAATTGTGATGAGGATCTCTAATCCAACATTTAGCACCGAAGACTTTGAAAAAACTCACATTGGGTTTCTTGTCAGTGAGGAGTTCATATGCAGTCTTCTTGAAGAATTTGTGAAGATACACCCTGTTGATGATGTGGCACGCAGTATCAATTGTCTCAATCCAGAAGTGATGAGGTGTCTTGTATTCATCAAGCATAGTGCCGAGCCATCTCAACAAGAGTCCTGTTCTTGTGCTCCACGACACCATTCTGCTGAGGAGTATAAGGAGCAGATAACTCATAAGTAATACCAAGTTCATCAAGATAGTCATCAAGACCAGTATTCTTGAACTCAGTTCCATTGTCACTTCTGATGTGCTTGATCTTCACACCAAAGTTGGTTGAAGCCCTCGAGGAAAATCGTTTGA
Source organism: Triticum aestivum (assembly GCF_018294505.1). NCBI lineage: Eukaryota > Viridiplantae > Streptophyta > Magnoliopsida > Poales > Poaceae > Triticum > Triticum aestivum. The sequence goes on from NC_057802.1 coordinate 221,793,123, forward strand.
AGACTTCCTGCACTTCACGTTTGTAAGTAACAATATGCACCCATGTGTAATGGGAGTAATCATCAACAGTAACAAAGCCATATTGAGATGCCTCATTACTGAATGCAGAGTAATGATTAGGACCAAAGATATCCATGTGAAGAAATTCAAATGGTCGAGTGGTAGTCATGATAGTCTTTGCTGGATTCTTGGCCTTGGTCATCTTTCCAGCTTCACATGCTCCGCACAAGTGATCCTTGAGGAATTTGACATTCTCAATGCCAATGACATGCTTCTTCTTCATGAGCGTGTGCAAGTTCCTCATGCCAGCATGACCTAGTCGTCGATGCCATAGCCAACCTTCTGAAGCTTTTGCAAGTAAACATATAGCTGGTTGTGGTCCTATAGAGAAATCAACAATATACAGATCTCCTCTCCTAAAGCCTTCGCAGACTTTGGAATTGTCAGCTTCCATGATCACAACACAATGATACTTGCCAAAGATAACAACCATATCAAGATCACAAAGCATTGAGACTTACATGAGGTTGTATCCTAGGGACTCGACAAGCATGACTTTGTCCATGTGTCGATCCTTTGAGATCGCAACCTTACCTAGACCCAATACCTTGCTTTTGCCTTTGTCAGCGAAGATGATATGCTTCAGATGCGATGGAGATAAGGGAACATCCATCAATAGATTCTTGCCACCAGTCATGTGATTCGTACATCCACTATCGAGGACCCACTCAGTGGCTTTGGGTAGATCATCCTGCAGATGAATTAGTGCAACTTACAAACTCATATACTTCATCAGTGAAGAATATGACATCAATTTCATCAGATCAATTTCATAAAGCAATAGAACAGATAAAGCAGTATGACGACATGAGAAATGAGGATTCATTTCTTCATGATTAGCCTGCGTCCTTTCAGGCAATTTTCAGGTCTCCAGCAAATTCTTCAGACGTTTAAGCACGCCTGGAGACCTGACCCTGCATAAGAGATTAGTTCTTTTTCTTCACCACCCACATCTGAAGGGGTGGCAAAGAGTTCATCATTCTGCGAGTTCCATAAGAGAAAGGTGGCGTAGAAGCCGTCCCACTTCGTTTCACATAAGAGGAGTTAAATTAAGCATATGAGTAAGCAGAGAAATTCTTCGAGGACTTATGAACATAATGGTTAGAAGAATAATGCTCATATTCATAGCCCTTAAAACTTCCCTGCGAAACAGAAGTGTTAGCATGATGATGTTCATATGAGGACTTTGATCCTTTTGAGGAATTTGATCCATGTGAGGAATTTGGTCCGTATGAGGACTTGGATCCATATGAAGAATTTGGTCCATACGAAGAATTTGATCTGGGGTTCCTATTCTTCACAGGTGGTGTCATGATGACATTCACCTGAATATTTTCAAGGCACCTTTTGGGAACCCAGATTTTCTTCATAGGGGAACCGTTCCTGTAGTTACTGCCAACATATCTAGCAAATACTTCACCATTCTGATTTTTGAAGAGTTTATAGTTGGAGTCAAATGATTCATCAGAAGAATGAGGAGATTCACACGTAAAGCTAGATAAAGTAGATGGATCTACTGGAGGTCCATTTGCAGCAACCCATGAGGTTTTGGGATGCTGCTCAGGCTTCCAGTATGTCCCATCAGCATTGAGTTTCCTCTCAAAGGCAATACCCTCTTTCCTAGGGTTCCCCTTGAAGATATGCTTTTTAAGCACATCACAAAGAGCCTGATGCCCTTTGAGGCTTTTGTACATGCCTGTCATATACAATTCTTTCAGCCCTGCATCATTAGTGATACTAGCAATGTTCTCAGATGAGGAATTAGTGATAGCAGAGACAGGTGAAGAATTTGTAGCAGGAGAAGCATTTGAACATTCAGGTGAAGAATTAGCAGATTCACGTTCAATGCACTTCAAACATGGAGGAATAAATTCTTCCTGAGCAGCGCTGATTTGTTGAGCAAGTAATGAATCACGCTCCTTCTGAAGATCTTCATAACTCCCCCTTAGCTTTCCAAGATCTTGCTTTCTTTGAAGAAATTCATAAGAAAGCTTCTCATGATCAGATAAGCGAGTGTTATGATGACTTTCAATGTTGTCAAACTTAGACTGAAGTCTCTGAAGATTTTCAGTCAAGGTTTTAGTGCGATCCACTTCTTCACCCAACATGTCATCACTTTTATCTAGCATATTTTGAACCTTTTCAAAAGCCTTTTGTTGTTTCACAGCAATCTTAGCAAGTTTAGAGTAACTAGGCTTGCGGTTTTCATCAGATTCATCCTCACTTGATTCAGAGGAGGGATATTTAATTACCTTGGCACCCTTTGCCATGAAGCAATAGGTGGGAGCGTAGTCATCATCGTCGCCATCAGCCTTGTTGTAGAATCCATTTTCTTCAGTGTTGAAGATGGACTTGCTGACGAACGCAGTAGCGAGGGCTAGACTCGCCACACCAGATTCTGACTCCTCAGATGCCTCCTCTTCCTCATGTTCCTCATATTCAGCTTCAGAGTCCATTTCCTTGCCAATGAATGCCCGAGCCTTCTCAGAGCTGCTCTTCTTGTGAGATGAAGACTTCGAGGATTTTGATGATGAAGACTTTGAAGATTTCTTCTTCTTCTTTGAGTCATCAGAACTATAATCCTTGTATTTCTTCTTCTTTGATTCCTTTTCCCACTGAGCACAATCTTGAATGTAGTGACCAGGTTTCTTGCATTTGTGGCATAGCCTCTTCTTGTAGTCACGGGATGAGGAATCATCGCTCCTTGAGGATTTTCCAAAACGACCACGCCTTGAGAACTTTTGAATTTTCTTCACGAGCAATGCTAGCTCCTGGCTCAGTTCTTCAGGATCACCAAGGCTGCTACCAGAATCTTCACCTTCAGATTCAGAGACTGCCTTGGCCTTCAGGGCGCGTGATCTGCCATAGCTCGAACCATAGAGATCTCTCTTCTCAGCAAGCTGGAACTCATGAGTGTTTAGCCTCTCGAGGATATCAGTGGGATCAAGTGACTTGTAATCTCCACATTCTTGTATCATCAGTGCCAGAGTGTCGAATGAGGAATCAAGCGATCTCAGCAATTTCGTCACCACCTCATGGTCGGTGATGTCAGTGGCACCAAGTGCTTGAAGCTCATTTGAGATGTCAGTGAGGCGATCGAAGGTTTGCTGAACATTTTCATTGTCGAGTATTTTGAAATGGTTGAAGAGATTGCGAAGAACGTCAACTTGAGAGTCACGCTGTGTTGAGACTCCTTCATTAACTTTGGACAGCTTATCCCAGATAAGCTTAGCTATCTCCAAAGCACTCACTCTGCCATACTGCCCTTTGCTCAGATGGCCACATATGATGTTCTTCGCTTGCGAGTCGAGTTGCTTGAATCTCTTCACGTCAGCAGCGTTGATGGTAGGAGTGACAGAGGGAACACCATTTTTCACAACATACCAGAGATCGTTATCAATTGCCTCAAGATGCATTCGCATCTTATTATTCCAGTAGGGGTAATCTGTCCCATCGAAGGTAGGACACCCAGCAGAGACCTTGATCATACCTGCAGTTGACATAACTTAAACTCCAGGCGGTTAAACCAAAATCACACAGAACAAGGGAGTACCTTGCTTTGATACCAATTGAAAGTGCGTTAAGTCGACTAGAGGGGGGTGAATAGGCGATTTTTATGAAATCTTCACTGAGGAATTTCAGGGTGAGGAAATTCCTAAGCGAAGAGCTACTTGCAGCGGAATAAGTACTCAGATGCATACATGACATAACATAAATATGGACATCATGATGAATTGAAAATAGACACAGAGTACAGGAAGCATAAGCACAGGATAAAACTGGATGAAGACAAACAGACTGAAGAAATTAAACTGAGGAAATTGAGAATGTTTTCAGTCAAAGTCTTCAAACATATATGAACAAGCACCCAACACATTTATGACGAAATGAAAGAGTTGTGGAAATAAAACCAGTAGGCTTGGTGAAGACAATGATTTGGTAGACCAGTTCCAACTGCTGTGACAGTTGTACGTCTGGTTGGAGCGGCTAGGTATTTGAAACTGAGGACACACGGTCTTGTAAGTGCATCTAGTGCCCCTTAGTGATTTTGATGTATTGAAGACTTACAGGTTAAGGGACTAATGTTTTTATGAGTGTACACAGGTCTATAAGTCTATGAGGAGTTTGATATTTACAGTGAAAGTCGACCCCTAAAAATGAAGTTCTTCGACTAATGACTTTGGATTTCTGAAGACTTTCTGAAGACTTTGAAAGTGAAGAAATTGGTGTGACCTTGAAGACTTGTTTTTCATTCGAGGAACATGAAGCATGAAGACTTTTGTTTTCGTAGTTTCATTTTCTCTTTCTTGAGTAATAGGAAACACCGTACTGTTAAAGGGGGTCGAGGAAATAGTAAGGAAAAATTTCCATGTGATGCTCAACTCTCCTACACCTACCAGTCCCTTCGAGTGAAGCCATTGGAAATCTCATGTAGTTCAGTCAATTTCTTCAGTGACAGAGACGAAGTTCTTCTGGTCACTGAGGAATTTGTTCTGACTGATGAGTTAGGAATTCGCCAGTGCGGATTGCCTACACAGTGAGGAACATGATAGCCCTGAGGAACTTCAGCTTCAAATATCCGACCGTTGATGTGCTACGTGCCAGCTGTCCCAAAATATCTACCCACCTAACGGTCATATCATTGAAGGGCATTTATGTCTTATCATGTCGGGCTGCTCCCTAGGCTATAAATAGCCGCCCCTACAACCACTAGCTGGTTGGCTGCTCCGAGAGAAACTGACACTTGTCATTTGAGAGCATCCCATCCTTCGAGGACTTTGAGCGAAAATCATCAAGTGAGGAAACCCAAACCCAAACACCTACAAACCCAAAGTGATTGAGCATCACTGAAGAGATTGATTCTGCGTGGATCCGACGCTTGTTACCTTTGAAGACTGTGCATCTTCCAGACGGTTAGGCGTCATGGTCTAGAGCATCCAAGAGGAAATTGTGGATCGCCGAGTGACCTAGTTTGTGAAGGTTTGGAAGTCACCTGAAGACTTACCACGAGTGATTGGGCGAGGTCTGTGTGACCTTAGCTCAAGGAGAATACGGTGAGGACTGTGTGTCCGGGACTGTGTGTCCTCAGGTTTAAATACCTAGCCGCTCCAACCAGACGTACAACTATCACAGCAGTTGGAACTGGTCTACCAAATCATTGTCTTCACCAAGACTACTGGTTCTATTTCCTCAAACCTCATTACAGTTGTTGTGTGCTTGTTCATATCTATTTGAAGACTTTGACTGAAGACTTTCTCAATTTTCTCAGTTCAATTTCTTCAGTCTGTTTGTCTTCATCCTGTTTTATCCTGTGTTTACGCTTTCTGTACTCTGTGCTTGTCTTCATTTCATCATGATGACCATGCTTATGTTCTGTCATGTTTACATCTGAGTACTTATTTCGCTGCAAGTAGTTCTTCGCTTAGGAATTTCCTCACCCTGAAATTCCTCAGTGAAGAATTCATAAAAATCGCCTATTCACCCCCCTCTAGTCGATATAACACACTTTCAATTGGTATCAGATCAAGGTACTCCCTTGTTCTGTGTGATTTTGGTTTAACCGCATGGAGTTTTAGTTATGTCGACCACAGGAATGAAGACCTTGTCATGCCCCATCTTTGACGGTCATGAGTATCCCAAGTGGAAGGGCATGACGAAGAAGCGCCTCATGGCAATGAACAGCAAGCTGTGGACCGTCACTGAGATTGGTCTTACCGATCTGTGCAAGATGGCGGACGCTGATGACATTCGCAAGTACACTCTTCTCAACCTCACAGCGAAGGACGTCATCTGCTCCTGTCTGTCTCAAAATCAGTTCAGGAACATCATGCATCTCGATCATGCAAACCTTATCTGGGACCGTCTCTCTGAGGTCTATGAAGGTCATCGAACCCGTCATTATCCTTGGTTTGAGGACTTCAAGGAATCTCTCAAAGCGATGACATTCGAACCAGAATCATCATCTTCTACACCATGCCTTATGGCAAAAGGTGCTAAGGTAACTGAATGCCACCTATTCGAGTCCAGTGATGATGAATCTGGTGATGAATTTGGACCCATTTATGTCAAACTTGCTTCCCTTGCCACTAAACAACAAAGAGCTTTGGAAAAAGTTCAATACATGCTAAATAAGAGCGGTGATATGTTGGCTGAAGAAATGGGTCAGTCGAAAGCTTTGGCTGAAAGTCTTTAGAGACTTCAGTCTAGGTTTGACAACCTTCAAGGTCATCATAACACTCTCTTATCTGATCATGAGAAGCTTTCTTATGAATTTCTTCAGAGAAAGCAAGATCTTGAAAAGCTAAGAGTGAGTTATGAAGATCTTCAGAAGGAGCGCGATTCATTACTTGCTCAACAAATCAGCGCTACTCAGGAAGAATTTGTTCCTCCATGTTTGAAGTGCATTGAACGTGAATCTGCTAATTCTTCACCTGAATGTTCAAATGCTTCTAATGTTACAAATTCTTCAACTGTCTCTGTTATCACTAATTCCTCATCTGAGGATATTGCTAGTATCACTGATGATGCAGGGCTAAAGGAATTGTACATGACAGGCATGTACAAAAGCCTCAAAGGCATCAGACTCTTTGTGATGTGCTTAAAAAGCAGATCCTTAACAGGAACACTAGGAAAGAGGGTATTGCCTTTGAGAGGAAAACCAATGCTGATGGAACATATTGGAAGCCTGAGCAGTACCCCAAAACCTCATGGGTTGCTGCAAAGGGACCTCCAGTAGATCGATCTAATCTATCTGGCTTTACATGTGAATCTCCTCATTCTTCTGACGAGTCATTTGACTCCAACTATAAACTGTTCAAAAATCAGAATGGTGAAGTATTTGCTAGATACGTTGGCACTAACTGCAGGAACGGTTCCCCTATGAAGAAAATATGGGTTCCCAAAAGGTGCCTTGAAAATCTTCAGGTGAATGTCATCATGACACCACCTGTGAAGAATAGGAACCCCAGATCAAATTCTTCATATGGACCAAATTCTTCATATGGATCCAAGTCCTCATACGGACCAAATTCCTCACGTGGATCAAATTCCTCAAAAGGATCAAAGTCCTCATATGATCATCATCGTGCTAACACATCTGTTTCGTAGGGAAGAGCTAAGGGCTATGAATATGAGCATTATTCTTCTAACCATTAGGTTCATAAGTCCTCGAAGAATTTCTCTGCTTATTCATATGCTTATCCTAACTCCTCTTATGGCTGTCTTCTATGCCACCTTTCTCGTATGGAGCTCGCAGAGTGATGAACTCTTTGCCACCCCTTCAGATGTGGGTGGTGAAAAAAAAGAACTAATCTTTTATGCAGAGTCAGGTCTCCAGACGTGCTTAAACGTCTGAAGAATTTGCTGGAGACCTAAAATTGCCTGAAAGGACGCATGCTAATCATGATGAAATGAACTTTCATTTCTCACGTCCTCATACTGTATTATCTGTTCTATTGTTTGATGAAATTGATCTGATGAAATTGATGTCATATTCTTCACTGATGAAGTATATGAGTTCGTAAGTTGCACTAATTCATCTGCAGGATGATCAACCCAAAGCCAATGAGTGGGTCCTTGATAGTGGATGTACAAATCACATGACTGGTGACAAGAATCTATTGATGGACGTTCCCTTATCTCCATCACATCTGAAGCATATCAGCTTCGCTGACAAAGGCAAAAGTCAGGTATTGGGTCTAGGTAAGGTTGCGATCTCAAAGGATCGACACATGGACAAAGTCATGCTTGTCGAGTCCTTAGGATACAACCTCATGTCTGTCTCAATGCTTTGTGATCTTGATATGGTTGTTGTCTTTGGCAAGTATCGTTGTGTTGTGATCATGGAAGCTAACAATTCCAAAGTCTTCAAAGGCTTTAGGAGAGGAGACTTGTATATTGTTGATTTCTCTACAGGACCTCAACCAGCTATATGTTTACTTGCAAAAGCTTCAGAAGGCTGGCTATGGCATCGACGACTTGGTCATGCTGGCATGAGGAATCTGCACACGCTCGCGAAGAAGAAGCATGTCATTGGCATTGAGAATGTCAAATTCCTCAAGGATCATTTATGCAGAGCCTGCGAAGCTGGGAAAATGACCAAGGCCAAATATCCAGCAAAGACTATCATGTCTACCACTCAACCATTTGAATTGTTTCATATGGATCTGTTTGGTCCTAACCATTATTCTTCAGTTACAAATGATGCATCTCTATATGGCTTTGTTATTGTTGATGATTACTCTCGTTACACATGGGTGCATATTGTCACTTACCAACATGAGGTGCAGGAAGTCTTCAAACGATTTTCCTCGAGGGCTTCAACCAAATTTGGTGTGAAGACCAAGTACATCAGAAGTGACAATGGAACTGAGTTCAAGAATTCTGGTCTTGATGACTATCTTGATGAACTTGGTATTACTCATGACTTATCTGCTCCTTATACTCCTCAGCAGAATGGCGTCGTGGAGCGCAAGAACAGGACTCTTGTTGAGATGGCTCGCACTATGCTTGATGAATACATGACGCCTCGTCGTTTCTGGATTGAGGCAATTGATACTGCGTGCCACATCATCAACAGGGTATATCTTCACAAATTCTTCAAGAAGACTGCTTATGAACTCCTCACTGACAAGAAACCCAATGTGAGTTATTTCAAAGTCTTCGGTGCTAAATGTTGGATTAGAGATCCTCATCACAGTTCTAAATTTGCACCGAAAGCACATGAGGGTTTTATGCTTGGTTACGGAAAGGACTCGCACACCTACAGAGTCTTCAACAATGTTCTCCACAAAGTTGTTGAAACTGTAGATGCGCGGTTCGATGAAACTAATGGCTCGCAAAGAGAGCACCTACCTTCTGTGTTAGATGAACAGTCACTTGAGGAAACTATCAAGTTCAAGGCTACTGAGGATGTCATTCCTACCAAAGAATCTGTTGAAGAAATCATTCCAAAATGTGAAGAACGTCATGCTCATGCACCTAAAGAAAACAGTGTTGAAGAGAATGCTGATCAAATTCCTCAACGACCACCCGCTCATCCTCGCGATGCAAACGAAGTGCAAATTGGGAAAATCATCAGCGACATCAACATTCCACGTCCTCTCACGCGCTCAAGAGCTTCACATTTGTCTAACTTTTGTGGGAACTTTGCTTTCGTCTCTATCACAGAGCCCACTAAGGTCGATGAAGCATTTCTGGAGCCTGAGTGGATTCAAGCTATGCAAGAAGAATTACATCAGTTCGAGCTCAACAATGTCTAGGAACTGGTCAATCGTCCAGATCCTCGCAAGCACAATATTATTGGCACAAAGTAGATCTACCGCAACAAGCAAGATGAAAATGGCCTTGTGGTGAGGAATAAGGCACGTCTTGTAGCTCAAGGCTACACACAGGTTGAAGGAATTGATTTCGATGAAACTTTTGCACCTGTTGCTAGACTTGAGGCTATTCGCATATTACTTGCTTATGCTAACCATCATGATATCACTTTATATCAAATGAATGTGAAAAGTGCATTCCTCAATGGTAAGCTTGAGGAAGAAGTGTATGTTGCTCAACCCCCAGGTTTTGAAGATCCAAAGCATCTTGACAAAGTCTTCAGACTCAATCAGGCCCTTTATGGCCTCAAGCAGGCCCCTCGGGCGTGGTATGATACTTTGAAGGAATTTCTCATGAAGAAAGTCTTCAAACCCAGTTCACTTGACCCAACTCTTTTCACTAAATCTTATGATGGTGAATTGTTTGTGTGCCAAATTTATGTTGATGATATCATTTTTGGCTGTACTGACCAACGTTACAGTGATGAATTTGCCTATATGATGAGTGAATAATATCAAATGTCTATGATGGGAGAATTGAAATTCTTCTTAGGTCTTCAAATTCATCAACAGCGCAATGGCATATTTATATCTCAGGAGAAATACCTCAAGGATGTACTGAGGAAATTCGGCATGCAAGATTGCAAAGGGGTCAAAATTCCTATGCCCACCAATGGCCATCTATGCACTGATGAAAATGGTATTGACTTCGATCAAAAGGTATATCGCTCCATGATTGGATCTTTATTATACTTATGTGCATCTAGGCCAGATATTATGCTTAGTGTTTGCATGTGTGCCCGATTTCAAGCTAGACCAAAGGAATCACACCATAAGGCTGTGAAGCATATTCTTCGATATCTAGCTCACACACCAACACTTGGATTATGGTACCCCAAGGGCTCGGTTTTGATCTCATTGGATATTCAGACTCCGACTATGTTGGTGATCGTGTGGATCGCAAGTCAACATTAGGCACATGCCATTTCCTCGGACGATCTTTGGTCTGTTGGTCCTCGAAGAAACAGAACTGTGTATCACTGTCTACTGCTGAAGCTGAGTACATTACTGCTGGTTCTTGCTGTGCTCAATTGCTGTGGATGAAGCAAACTCTCAAGGAGTACGGCGTCAACATGAAGAATGTGCCACTCTACTTTGACAATGAGAGTGCAATCAAGATTGCTCACAACCCAGTTCAGCACTCGAAGACAAAGCACATTGAAATTCGTCATCATTTTCTTCGTGATCATGTGTGGAAGGGCGACATCTCTATTGAGCATGTATGGACTGAAGAACAGCTAGCCGATATCTTCACAAAGCCATTGGATGAGAAGAGATTTAGCAAGTTGAGGTGTGAGCTAAATATCCTAGAATCTTCGAATGTTCTTTGAAAAGGACACTCATCCTAACACTTATGCAAAATTGATGACTTAGATGTGCAACACGCGAAGAAACGTTTTTCTTCAATCAATGAAGCTAACACTCTAAGTGTGAAGAAATTAACGAAGAATTTGATTCTCAGAACCCTATGACAATTGTACGCGGTGTCTGAAATCATCATTCTTACACGGTGGGTCAAGCCACCACCAAAAGTTGAAAATCTTCAATTTGAGTTTTTCCGCAGTTTTGGAATTCCTCAGTTGCTCTTTTTCTTCAACTTTGAATTGTCTTCACTGTTTCCGTCGTTTTTCTTCATTGACTATATATATATGTGAGTTTATGTCCTCTACAACATTCACTTATTGCTATTTCTTCAAGTTGCGTTTTCTACTAAGTGAATGTGATCGGACCCTTCCCCCTCTATGCTAAACTCAACCCAGTCTATTCACAAATTCTTCGTGTGCATTCTATTTGAAACTAGTTCAAAATCTTCACTGTGTCCTTGTCGGCTGAAGAATTTGCGAACGGAACTTTAAAACTTATCTTATCTCAATTTTCGGCTTTGCCGCTCAAACCGTTCCGCATTCCACGATAACACGTATCTATTCACCCACGATCTCACACGATCGCCACCTCTTAGTACGTGGGTGACACATGTCAAGCGAATGAGAAGGGTCAGGGGCACGTTCGTCCAATTTCTTTGGGCGAACAGTTTTTCACTTCGCCTATAAATACCCCTCCCCCTTCCTCACTTCGTTTTTACTCTGCTCGACCTCTCTCCCACTTGAGCTTCTCGAACCCTAGCGCTGTCACTACTTCCATCGTCGGCGGTGAGGAAGAGCTTCACTTCCTCGACCTCGTCGCCGTCGTACTCGCGCCGGCTGCAGATTTCTTCACTCTGCTGCCGCCGTAGCTATCTTCCTCAGCCAAGTTAGGGTGTGGAAGATCTGAACTGACGAGCTTCACATCTACACATCCCAGTTCGTCTTGTTCTTCGTCTAGGGTAATTAAAAGTTACTTTTACTACCCTCTTTGATTCAAATCTTTTCTACAAAATCTTCAAAGGTGTTTATTCTTCAAATCCTCTCACACTAAACACCTCACATGTCATCTGTTCTTGATCTGTTTCCCTAAGCAACATTTTTCTTCAAGATTCCTCAATTGTGTGGATTTTCAATCTGTACAACTCTGGAACCTAACACAAAGAACACTTAGTGAAATTCTTCAAGACTCATCTGGTCAAATTCCTCAAACTTGTTCTTTTTGAAAAACTTCTGAGAACGCATATGACCTCTCCAAATTCCTCGCAACTATACTCTGTTCACAAGTACTCATGTCCGCTGCTGAATCACTAGGTTCTCATCAACTTAACTCATTTGCAGCGTTCCTCGAAGAAAAGTTGCACACCTCTTCAGAAAATTCTGTTGTTCATATTCCTCATCTGAAGAAAAAGGCTGACGGTAAAAAGCCACAGAAGGGAGGAAAGAGGCCTGAGATGAATACTGCTTTTGAGATCCCTGATGACATATACAAGGACTATTGCACTCCTGATGAGGACAAGTTTGGCAACGAGGACAAAAATCAGCGCAAGGTGCGCATACAAAGGATAGAGAGGAGATGGGCAAGGGAATGGAGGGAGTACAGGTATGTTACTCCCAAGTATATGATGAAATTCGCTCTAAATCCTCCATGCCCAAGACCTCCATTGGCACATGGCCAAGAAGCTGATCCCACCAGCCTCAAGCGTGGTGAGGATTGTCCTGATGAATGGACCAAGCGCCAGGCCAAGCTAGCCAAAATAGCTAAGGAAGCAGTGAGGAAATTTAATGAAGACTCTGCTGCTGCTACCACTTCCGAGGCCTCTGCAAGCAAGCCAAAGAAGGCCATGCCTAAGAAGCCTGCTCATAAGCCAAGTGCTTCGCCCCAAATGCCCTCACGGCCAAACTCCTCAGCAATGCCCTCACGGCCAGATTCTTCTAAGCCCTCACGGCCAACTCGTCAAGCTGCTCCAGCTCCTCCAAAGTCCTCAGCTCCTCCGACAAAATCCTCAACACATGTGCATCTCGCCACGTGCCAAAGGACAACATGCATCTCTATTGCCTCAGGAGCTTCTGCTAGTTCCTCAGCTGCACCAAATTCCTCAAGAGGCCCCTCTCTGCTGAAGAAAAAGGCCACTGCTGGACGAGGTTCTTGCCCAAGTCCTCACAAGAAGCAGGTCGCCTTTCAAGTGCCGTCTAAGACGAAGGTGATGATGAAGAACTTGCCGAAATCATTAGAGACAGGCAGCTCAAGGCCGCTAGAGCCAAAGGCACAAATGTGCCTCTACTTTAGGATCCAAAGTTGATCCTTGATTACATTGATCTCTAGCACAAGGACCCCAACACTCCTATGCCTGATTTTAAGCTGACTCCTGGCCAAAGTCATATTGCTGACTGCCTTTATTCAGGAAGAGAAATGGAAATTTGAAAAGGCCAGGCAGTTGAAGAAAGAGCAGTACAAGAAGGAGTGTTTCCTGAAGAAAAACGTTATCTCAATGACAACTGAAGAACTTGTCACTATTCAATCTGAGATCAAGAAGCTCGGTGATGAATTTGACGTATACCGCGCTGACTGGCTTGGAGCCAAAGTTAGGTTTGTGAATTTAACTGAGAAGTTCACTTCCAATGTTGCAGCCCCAATGCAACAAAAAAATCCTCAGGCTGAGGCATCTGCTCAGCCGACTGAAAAAAATGCCAGCACCGCTGATAACAATCAGGTTGCTGAAGAAACTCAGAGCACCAGGGCTGATGACTGCATTCCAGCCGCTGAAGAAATTGCCAGGGCAACCACTAGTGTTGCGCTTGAAGAAACTGAAGAAGTCAGGGCAACTGCATCAGTTGTGCCTGAAGTAATTGAACCAAATTCCTCTGCTCCTCCTGCACCTATCTCAACTCCGATCCTTCCGTCTGCATTAGATGTGAAGAAAACCAAGGCTGCAGAGCGTGCAGCGGTGAAGAAAAGGAAAGCATCAACTTCATCAGATTCTTCAGCTCCGAAGAAGATGAAGCCATTGACAAGCTCTTTTGCAAATCCAATTGATGCTATTACGGTCTCATCCATGCCATCAAAGGACCTTGTTCCTTTTGATGAAGAATATGTGATTCCAAGTGAATCAGATGAAGAGATTCCTTCTGCTGCTTCGTCAGAGCAGTTGGATGAAGAAATTGAAGCGGATGCAATCCCTTCAACCCCAATAGTCTCATTGCCCATGCCTCTGTTCACTGTTGAAGAGGCCAGCGTTGAGGAAAAGAGTGAAGAAGAAGATGTGGACATTGGGTGTACAACACCTGTGCTGAATGATGACTTTTGGGAAAGTCAGCACCCCAACTCTCCTCTGTTCACACCTCTGCAACAAATTCCTCAGTCCCCTGTCAATACTGAAGTACAAATGGGATCTGAAGAACCTCGTGCAACCCCGTCTGTCCATGAAGAAATTCCAGCCACTAGTGCTGATGAAAATGTTAATGAAGAATTGAAGACCCAGGCTGCCACTGAAGAAGAAGCTGAAATTCCTCAGCCCGTGGAACCCGAGATTGTGATTCCTGAGGTGGTGATGCAATTGACCGATACTCCTCAGCCCAAGCCAAAGGATCCCTTCTCGAAGAAGCAGAAATTCAAGGCTGATGACTTCTTCGGCGAGCATGTTTTCTTCACTGACTACAACCCATATGACTCTGCTCGTCTTAGAAGGAAGCGCTTCTGGACTGCCAGCCAAGCAAATTTTTATTCTTCACTGCTCTTCAACAAGGACAAAATCTTCGACCATGAGCATATTCCTCACGTGGACATGGAATCACTACCGTGCTTCACCCCAGTCCTCAGTGTGCTTCATGACGCAAGACTGCTCAACTTTTGCATGGATATTTGTGATGGGAATGAAGAGCTCATTCTTCAATTCTATGCAACCCTACACATCAAAGGCGATGCTGATGATATCAACTCTTGGGTGTTGGACTGGATGACCGAAAATACTCATTACAAAGCACCGGCCTCTGAATTACTTCATGCCCTGCCAATCAGTCCTCCCCTTGAAGGTGCTTGTTGCAGGTACCAAGAGCCTAAGCTCACTTCCCATTACATGCAAGTGCTAATGAAGCCGCTGAAGCCCGGTCAAGCCCCAAGGACCAAATTCCTCGTGAAGGAATTGCTATATGTGCCAAGAACAGTCTATCGCATTCTAACAAAGACTATGAGTCCAATCAAAGGCCACGACTCATCTAATGAGGAAACTGTTGGCATCATGAAGAATCTTCTATTCAACATCATACATGGCATTCCTGTCAATTATCACGATTTCTTCATGAGGACTCTGGCAAATGTTGCACTCTCTCTGTTTGAGTTGAAGCCTTACGCACCCTGGATTATGAGATTCCTCAGAATAAGGTCTTCACTCAACTACAAGGCTGATTTTCAGAATCACCTCAGCTACTTGCCCCCAATTGAAGTCCTCAAGCGGATGTTTTCCTCAGCTGATGAAAAGGGCAATGCCGCTGCTGTTATTGACGAAGGCATTCGTCCATTGGATGGTCAGTTTCGCAAAGCTGCATCTTATTCCACCAATGATGACTCCGCCACTCATGATTCTGCTGCCAATGCATCCAAGCCAAATCCTCAAGACACAGCTCCAAGAGTGATGACTGACTGTGAGCTGCTTCTTAGTCTTCACCAGAAGGTGGATCGAAACCACAAATGGGTTAAGCATCAGTTTGGTTCTATTCTTCACAACATGACTGCTACACACAATGTAGTGAAGAAAAACCATTTCTACCTCCATGAAGTGTTCGGTCGCACCTAGGCTATTCTGCCACATCTGTATGGTGAAGAAGATCTTAAGAAAATGGGTCTCAAGGAGGATTTTGACTGGTCTGCTCCTCCACCGAAGAAATTCAAGAAGGTCAAGGTTCCTTCCTTGGTGGCCAGCTCATATTCTTCATCACGCGAAACCGATGAGCATGAAGACTTGGACGACACTGCGGCAGGCCCTACAACAACAAACGACCCCAAAAACACTGGCGCTCCTCCATCAACTTGATATTCTCCAGGGGCGTTAGTCCTCATTTTTTGATCCTTTTGGTCATTCGATGACAAAGGGGAAAAAATTGAGTTAGTCTTCAAGCGGGTCTATCTATATGCGCATTTTTTTTGCTGAGTTACAACTCTCGTTCTTCTGAGACTTTATTCGACCGAGTTGTAAACTTAAACTCTATGGTGGTCTGATACTTTTGCTGAGATTTTCTGCATGCTTATTCCTCGTTAATGTTAATGCACGCATGCTAAATTACATCAGTCACCATATTTCATCATGCATTTCAAATTCTTCATATTATATGTCAAATGCGTGTATGAATTACAAGATATAGGGGGAGATCTCCATGATTCTACTCTTCAAGTGTGCATTGCTTCAAAAGCAAACTCCTCACTATGCACATCTTAAGGGGGAGTTCTTCTATATCTTGCAATCAAATTCCTCAATATCAGTATTTACACTTCATATGTTTATCCCCGTTGAAAACTTAACCTATATTGACATCAATCACCAAAAAGCAGGAGATTGTAAGTGCATCTAGTGCCCCTTAGTGATTTTGGTGTATTGAAGACTTATATGTTAAGGGACTAATGTGTTTATGAGTGTACACAGGTCTATAAGTCTATGAGGAGTTTGATATTTAAAGTGAAAGTCGACCCCTAAAAATGAAGTTCTTTGACTGAAGACTTTGGATTTCTGAAGACTTTCTGAAGACTTTGAAAGTGAAGAAATTGGTGTGACCTTGAAGACTTGTTTTTCATTCGAGGAACATGAAGCGTGAAGACTTTTGTTTTTGTAGTTTCATTTTCTCTTTCTTGAGTCATAGGAAACACCGTACTGTTAAAGGGGGTCGAGGAAATACTAAGGAAAAATTTCCATGTGATGCTCAACTCAAAATCCTACACCTACCAATCCCTTCGAGTGAAGCCATTGGAAATCTCATGCAGTTCAGTCAATTTCTTCAGTGACAGAGACAAAGTTCTTCTGGTCGCTGAGGAATTTGTTCTGACTAAGGAGTTAGGAATTCGCCAGTGCGGATTGCCTACACAGTGAGGAACATGATAGCCCTGAGGAACTTGAGCTTCAAATATCCGACCGTTGCTGTGCTACGTGCCAGCTGTCCCAAAATATGTAGCCACCTAAAGGTCATATCATTGAAGGGCATTTATGTCTTATCATGTCGGGCTGCTCCCTAGGCTATAAATAGCCGCCCCCTACAACCACTAGCTTGTTGGCGGCCCCGAGAGAAACTGACACTTGTCATTTGAGAGCATCCCATCCTTCGAGGACTTTGAGCAAAAATCATCAAGTGAGGAAACCCAAACCTAAACACCTACAAACCCAAAGTGATTGAGCATCACTGAAGAGATTGATCCTGCATGGATCCGACGCTTGTTACCTTTGAAGACTGTGCATCTTCCAGACGGTTAGGCGTCATGGTCTAGAGCATCCAATAGGAAATAGTGGATCACCGAGTGAACGAGTTTGTGAAGGTTTGGAAGTCACCTGAAGACTTACCACGAGTGATTGGGCGAGGTCTGTGTGACCTTAGCTCAAGGAGAATATGGTGAGGACTGTGTGTCCGGGACTGTGTGTACTCAGGTTTGAATACCTAGCCGCTCCAACCAGACATACAACTGTCACAACAGTTGGAATTGGTCTACCAAATCATTGTCTTCACCAAGCCTACTGGTTCTATTTCCTCAACTCTTTCATTTCCTCATTACAGTTGTTGTGTGCTTGTTCATATCTGTTTGAAGACTTTGACTGAAGACTTTCTCAATTTCCTTAGTTCAATTTCTTCAATCGTATTGTCTTCATCCTGTTTTATCATGTGTTTACGCTTTATGTACTCTGTGCTTGTCTTCATTTCATCATGATGACCATGCTTATGTTCTGTTATGTTTACATCTGAGTACTTATTTCGCTGCAAGTAGTTCTTCGCTTAGGAATTTCCTCACCCTGAAATTCCTCAGTGAAGAATTCATAAAAATCTCCTATTCACCCCCCTCTAGTCGATATAACGCACTTTCAAGTCTCGGACACACAGTCCTCATTGTATTCTCCTTGAGCTAAGGTCACGCAGACCTCGCCCAATCACTCGTGGTAAATCTTCAGGTGACTTCCAAACCATCACAAACTTGGTCACTCGGCGATCCACAATTTCCTCTTGGATGCTCTAGACCATGACGCCTAACCGTCTGGAAGATGCACAGTCTTCAAAGGTAACAAGCGTCGGATCCACGCATGATCAATCTCTTCAGTGATGCTCAATCACTTTTGGTTTGTAGGTGTTTGGGTTTGGGTTTTCCTCACTTGATGATTTTCGCTCAAAGTCCTCGGAGGATGGGATGCTCTCAAATGACAAGTGTCAGTTTCTCTCGGAGCAGCCAACCAGCTAGTGGTTGCAGGGGGCGGCTATTTAAAGCCTAGGGGGCAGCCCGACATGATAATACATAAATGCCCTTCAATGATATTACCGTTAGGTGGGAAGATATTTCTGGACAGCTGGCGCATAGCATAGCAACGGTCGGAAGTTTGACTATCAAATTCCTCAGGGCTATCATGTTCCTCACTTGTAGGCAATCCGCACTAGCGAATTCCTAACTCCTTAGTCAGAACAAATTCCTCAGAGACCAGAAGAACTTCGTCTCTGTCACTGAAGAAATTGACTGAGCTGTATGAGATTTCCAATGGCTTCACTCGAAGGAATTGGTAGGTGTAGGATTTTGAGTTGAGCATCACATGGAATTTTTTTCTTAGTATTTCCTCGACCCCCTTTAACAGTATGGTGTTTCCTATGACTCAAGAAAGAGAAAATGAAACTACGAAAACAAAAGTCTTCACGCTTCATGTTCCTCGCATGAAATCCAAGTCTTCAGGGTCACACCAATTTCTTCACTTTCAAAGTCTTCAGAAAGTCTTCAGTCGAAGACATTAATTTTTAGGGGTCGACTTTCTCTGTAAATATCAAACTCCTTATAGACTTATAGTCATGTGTACACTCACAAACACATTAGTTCCTTAACCTATAAGTCTTCAATACACCAAAATCACTAAGGGGCACTAGATGCACTTACAGTTTCAACAATCAGGCTCATGACCTTGAATTTCTGAGGCACATCAAATATCTGCAGCAAGTTGATTGAATGGCCTCTGATCATCTTGTGATCTCTAGATTTTGGCAACAATGTATGCCTCAATATTGTGTTTATTGTGGCCAGACCAGACAATAAATAATGCACATATCTAAACTTGTGTGTTTCCAAAGCTTTGTCGGGGATCTCTTTGTACATATTTGCCATGGAGTGGTGGTCTGTCGTCTTCTTGGCATAGACATCCAATTCATCTTCATGCTCTTCAGGGGCTTTGATCAACTTAGCCCACTCATCAACAGTTGACTGGTACCTTGTACCCTCAGACATCCATACAATTCTACCATTGGGATAAAAATGAGCAGTGGAGTAGAATTGCATGATGAGTTCATCATTCCACTTTGTCAGTTTCTGTCCCACAAACTTATCAACACCACATGCTTTGAAGCTTTCATGTACACCTGGAAAATAGTCTTCATTCTCATCAATGAATTCCCAATCAACCCACTTCATATCACAGACTATAGGCTTCTTGTCCAGCAGAATGATTTCATAGAAATCTTGTTGTTCTTTGGTGTGGAACATGTAGTCCACAGCAGTCTTCCTTCTCACAGCATAGGGGTCACTCTGTCTCCAAAGTCTCAGACATGCATCCTTCCTGATGCTCATATCCTCTGCCACTGGATGGCTGTCATCATGGTCTGGTATCTTTGGTTTCAGTTTCCTTAGCACTTGGGCTTCAACATCTTCTTGTTCTATCTCAGGCACTGGGGACTTGTTCTTCTCTTCAACTGGAATGTTCCTAGTGCTCCTCTTGGGCTTAGATGTCTTTTGAGCTTGAGCAGTATCTTTTGGGGCAGTCTTGGGCTTTGAAGGAGCAGCCCCAGACTTTATTGCATCCCCCATCAGCTTTTGGGACTTGGGTGCTGGTGCAACATCCTCTTCCTCTTCATCTTCTTCTGAGTCTCTTACCATGGTTGATTTTCCAAGTACTTTTGCAGTTGTGGTTCTTGCCCTTTTCTTCTTCTTGCCTCTAGCCACATCATCATCTGAGTATTCTATTGTGAACTACATGGTTTCTCCTGTTGGAACTTTCCTTGGCTTGGATGTTGGCACTCTTTTGGCAGGAACCTTCTTGTGCAAACAAGGCTTGGTTGCAGAAGCAGTACCATATTCCTTCTTTAGGACTTTCTTCTTGGAGCTCACTTCCTCCTCAGTAGCCACATAGTCCTCATCCTCAGAGGCTAAGGTTCTCTTCTTCCTTGTTCTAGTGGCTGACTTGGGCAAATTGCTTGGAGTGCTCCTGCTGCCCTCATCATAGCTGCTTGAGGGACTAGTGCCCTCACTCATGTGCACTTGCTCTTCTGATTTGTTCTGGCTATCACTCTGGTCAGACATTCTGGCAAGCAAACTGACAGCAGACCCTGTGAATAGATATAGATGAGATAGAGTGGATGAGCATCACAAAGTGCAGAGTTTTTGCAAAGCAGATGAATCAAAAACTTAATTTTAGTTCTCCATAGAAATCATTTCGGAGCTACCGATTTGTTAAACTAGGTGATACCGAACCAACTTTTGGAGTCTAAACTAGTGAACTCGGTCAGACCGAGTCACAGTTTGGTGGCTCCGAGATTGCTAGGGTTTCACAAAGTTTTGAACTCGGTCGCATAGATTTGCAACTTTCGGGCAGACCAAAAAGTGCAAGTGCAATGGCCTAAGCCAAATCGGTGATACCGATTTCCACAACTCGGTCGGTCCGAGATGAGTTCGACGGAAACCTAACCCTAAATTTTTGAATCAAACCTAGTCTAATGGATGATTTCTCTGGATAGATTGATTTCATACGCGGTAATGAACATGGCAAAGCAATGTGCTAGGAATCGGAGTAAGGAATTAGCACAAAGGATCGAACTCATACCCTAGTTCGGCGGTGAGTTCGCTACGGCGACAACGGCGGGGTAGAATCCCATTGACGACGATGGAAACCAATGGCAGGAGGTCGCCGACGACGAGAAGACGATCCAGAGACCCGAGGCGGTAGAGCAGGACACGCGCCGGATGGAGGGTTTTGAAGAAATTTCCAAAAATCTCACCCGTGGGTATATACATCCTGACCCTGTCGGTGTGACCGAGTGGAACAACTTGGTGGCACCGAGATGCAGAATCGCAAGCGGTTACTGCAACTCGGTGTGACTGAAAAGTTCAAATCGGTTGCACCAAGATTGAAAACCTAGATCAACTCAGTGAACTCGGTGTGTCCTAAGTGGATGAATCGGTCAGACCAAAGTGCACACAAAGGTTTTGGAAGTTTAAGTCTCTGACGAATCGGGGACTCCGAGTGCTCCTCGCACAGAGTGGTTTGAATCTGACTTGATCAAACTTTGTGATGTAGCATGAATAGAGTTTGAGACGAGAAAAGCATAGATAGCTAGAGGAGGTTCTTAGGCATTCTTGTCCATCCACTTGACAAAAGAGAAAGATCCAACCAATCAAAACAACAAGTGGATGTCCTCGAATGAGTAAAATATGCAATCAACATGCTCACACAATAAAATGGCAAATGAAATATGTGACAAACCATGCACAAACACTCTAGCATCTATCAATCAATCGGCGATGACTAGGTCATCTATATATGAGTATATTGACTTAGGAGTCAAATGAGAACATTTGATCATAGGTCATACTCATCGTTTAAGCACAAGTGGGGTTGGCACTTTTACATAAATCACTATTGTGTTCACACCATTAGAGTTGCTTTAGCTCAATTGGTTAGAGTAAAGCTCCCCCTAGATGTGATATTCCCCCTTAGAGGGATGAACTAACCTTGGGTTTTATCGATGATGACTTCATGTAGATGTTGAAGATGTGGATGCTCAATGTTGATGTAGATCATTTGGAGCAATCCATTGGAGTGAGTTGCACTTTCAAAACCTACACCGGTTAGTCTCACAAGAAACAAACAAGGATATCCATAGACATAGAGTGATGTTCACACAAGATGATGTCCATGAAAGCATCAGCTTACCTTGTCCCTTGTCTTACCAACAAGAGGGTTTGTGACTCCTTGAACTAGTGCAAGATGTGGAAGTTGTTTGCACTTGTTCTTGCCAAGATGATATGAGTGAAGTATGTTGGCGGGTCACCCTCAAGAACTCTCTAGTTCTTCTTCTTCGGGATCCACATCATCTTGATGAGAATCCTTGGAGTTGTAGTCGTACTTGATGTTGTCTTGGGAACCCACTTGACCAAGGCCTTAGGAGCTTCTTCAAATGCATCAATCTCCTCTTGAAGCTTGTCCTTGCCTTTTTGCTTGTGGTCTTGTGGTGGAAGATCATCTTGAGCTTGTGTCCCTTGGAAAGAAGTAGGATCATACTTCTCTTGTTGAGGAACAAACTTCATCTTGGGGTATTGATCTTCTTCCCACTCAACTCCATTGGCATTGAACTTTCGTTCAAACCAACACCTTGATTCTTCCGGTGCCTTCCTTGCTTGCGTACAATTTTCTCAAATTGCTTACTTCCGGCAAGGCTCTTGTAAACACCTTTCTCTATGATTCCCTTCAGTAAGCTATTTTCTTGCTCAATGTAACTTGGCTAAGAGAATCATTAGTGGAATCAAGAGAACTACTAGAAGCAACAACATTGGGTTTAGCATGATTATTGTTACTACTAGAAGAAGAATCTTTCTTATTCTTGTTGCTTGATTTCACTTGTGGCATGTAAGTAGACAAGAGTAAACGCTTGGCAATGTAAAAAGAACTTTTCTTGCGAAGATCATCATTGATAGCTTTTAAGAACCCATGCTCTTGCTCAAGGTTGAGCTTTTCAAAGCGTAACTTCTCATGAGTCTTTAAAAGTTCTCGATGATCTTCCAAGGTAGTTTCATGAGCTAACTTAAGAGTGTTTAGTTAGATGCTCAATCTCCTTCTTATCATCATCATTCGTTTTATCTTGATTAGCATGATTAATAGCATGTTCATCATAGTTTTCATCACTAGAGTTGTCAACAAGTAAATCATCATATCCTAGCAAATCATCTCATCACTATTGAAATCAACATACTCGGGGTGTGATACCTTTGGGCCTTTAGTCATGAAGCATCTTCCAATTCCTTCATTTGGTGAGTCAAATATGTCGTAGGAGTTGGTTGACACAAGTGCTAGACCGGCAACACCTTAATCTTGAGTATATTCAGAGTCGGAATCATAACTTCTTTTGGAGTGATGGTCAGAGTCGGAGCCAGATACCCATTCACCAACATGAGCTTGATGTCTTCGTTTTGTGTAGCTCTTTGATGATTTGTCCTTCCTTTCCGAATCCTTGCTTCTCCGAGAGGTTCTTCATTCATAACGATCATCTCTACTCCTTCTCTCTCTCTTGGAGGTGATTCTTCTCTTCTACTTCTCCTTTTGGGTGAATCTTCTCTTCATTTGTAGGGAGCCGTACACTCATTGGAGTAGTGTCCGGGTCTTCCACAATTGTAGCAATTACGCTCAGGACTAGAAGATCTTTTGTCATTGTAGGACCTTGACTTGGAACTTCTTTCCTTGCTTCTACTCTTGTAGAACTTGTTGAAATTCTTCACCATTAGGCTCAATTCCTCATTGAAGGTTTCTTTCTCAATTGATGATGTAGGAGTACCACATGAGGCTTTGTAAGCACCACTTGACTTGTTGTGAAGCTCTTCCTTATCCTTGAGTGACATTTCATGAGCAACAATTCTTCCAATGACTTCCATAGGCTTTAGATCTTTGTAATTGGGCATCATTTGGATTAATGTGCACACGGTATCATATTTTCCATCCAAGGCTCTTAGGATCTTCTTGATGATGAATCTATCGGTCATCTCTTCACTTCCTAAGCCGGCAATCTCATTTGTGATGAGAGCAAGCCTAGAGTACATTTCAGCAACACCTTCACCATCCTTCATTTTGAACTTGTCAAGTTGACTTTGAAGCACATTCAATTTGGATTCCTTGACGGAGTGGGTACCCTCGTGCATATCGATCAAAGTATCCCAAATTTCCTTTGCATTCTCAAGACGGCTGATTTTGTTGAATTCTTCGGGGCACAATCCATTGAAGAGGATATCGCAAGCTTGAGCATTGTATTGCAGCATCTTCAACTCTTCCGCGGTAGCTTCACGGTTCGGTTCTCTCCCATCAAAGAATTCACCTAGCAAGCCAATACACACAATAGCCCAAACGGCGGGGTCATGTCCAAGAATATGCATTTTCATCTTATGCTTCCAACTAGCAAAATTAGTACCATCAAAGTAAGGACCTCTACGGTGGTAATTTCCCTCGCTAGACGCCATACTCTCCTAGGTTGTGAAACCAAGGCTATGATCACCAAAAGCTATGGAAATCAAGGCAAATGGAGACCAAAGCTCTGATACCACTTGTAGGATCGAAAGTATGTCTAGAGGGGGGGGGTGATTAGACTACTTGACCAAATAAAAATCTAGCCTTTTCCCAATTTTAAGTCTTGGCTGATTTTAGCAACTTAGAACAAGTCAAGCACTCAACCTACACATGCACGTATAAGAGTATAGCAGCGGAATGTAAAACATTTGCATATGAAGGTAAAGGGAGGAGTTTAGAGGGAGCAAACGCAATGTAGACATGGAGATTTTTGGCGTGGTTCCGATAGGTGGTGCTATCGTACATCCACATTGATGGAGACTTCAACCCACGAAGGGTAACGGTTGCGCGAGTCCGCGGAGGGCTCCACCCACGAAGGGTCCACGAAGAAGGAACCTTGTCTATCCCACCATGGCCATCGCCCACGAAGGACTTGCCTCACTAGGGTAGATCTTCACGAAGTAGGCGATCTCCTTGCCCGTACAAACTCCTTGGTTCAACTCCACAATCTTGACGGAGGCTCCCAAGTGACACCTAACCAATCTAGGAGACACCACTCTCCAAAAGGTAATAGATGGTGTGTTGATGATGAACTCCTTGCTCTTGTGCTTCAAATGATAGTCTCCCCACACTCACATCTCTCTCATGGATTTGGATTTGGTGGAAAGAAGATTTGAGTGGAAAGAACCTTGGAGAAGGCTAGAGATCAAGATTTATGTGGTTGGAATGTAATATCCTGATCTCAACACATGAGTAGGTGGTTCTCTCTCAGAAAATGTATGCTGCAAGTGTAGGCATGTTCTGATGGCTCTCTCCACAAATGAAGAGTGGGTGGAGGGGTATATATAGCCTCCACACAAAATCTAACCGTTACACACAATTCACCAAACTCGGTGGGACCGAATCAGAAAACTCGGTCGGACCGATTTAGTTCAAAATGTGAACGTTAGTCTTTTCGGTGGGACCGACATGTCAACTCGGTGGGACCGATTTCATTAGGGTTAGGGCATAACATAATCTCGGTGAGACCGATTACACAAACTCGGTGGGACCGATTTTGGTAATAAGCTAACCAGAGAGTTTGCATTGCAAACTCGGTGGGACCGATTCGCTCATCTCGGTGAGACCGAAATTACGAAAGGGAAACAGAGAGTTTGCATTGCGAACTCGGTGGGACCAATCGCTCATCTCGGTTGGACCGAAATGTTATGAAGGGAAACAGAGAGTTTGCAATCCCATCTCGGTGAGACCGAGATCCCTATCGGTGAGACTGAAGTGACTAGGGTTTCTGGCAGTGGCTATGTCAAATGAACTCGGTAGCGCCGGATAGGTCAAATCAATGGGGCCGAGTTTGACTTTTGGTTTGGGACATATGTGGATATGAGAAAGTGGTTGAGGGCTTTTGGAGCATATCACTAAGCATTTTGAGCAAGCAAGCCATTAAGCAACACCTCATCCCCTTTTAATAGTATTGGCTTTTCCTATGGACTCAATGTGATCTTGGATCACTAAAATGAAAATGTAGAGTCTTGAGCTTGAGCCAATATGTGTCCTTAGCATTTTGAGGGGTCCACATTTCTAATCCATGCCATGCCAATCATTGAACTTCCTGGAATAATCATCTTGAAGTAGCATTAGTTCAATGAGCTATATTTTGTTAGTAATTACCAAAACCACCAGGGATAGTTGCACTTTCACTAGCGTTCCCTCTAATAATGGAAGTAGAAAAAGATCCACACGCAGCTACGTGGTGAGCTGGGGCAGTAGAGCAAGGCCGGTTTTGAAGGAAGATATACATGAGGGTCGTCGGTATGTGGCAAAGAAGGCGTCGGGAGGCCCTATCTTGGCCACAATATTGCTGGCGGGAAGAAGGGGTTGTAGGCCCTCCTGAGCCGGCGTTGTCTTTGAGAGAACGACATGACTGCCAATCGGGATGCGCGGGCAGCTACTGGTCTCCTCCCTCGCCGCTGACGACCGCGTGAATCATGCACCTACGGCCCTACCCCGGCCGAAGTGGTCCGGCCGGATTTGTTACCAGCGGTGAGCAGAGAGAGAGAGTGTGGCCATGTATGTCCTGTTTAGATTTGGAGAGCATGAGAGAGTGAAAGAGAGTGTGGCACTTGCTTATATATATAGTGGAGTGATTCTGTTGTAGCAACCGGTATTAAATTGAATAGGCGTGAACAACTATTTTCATTTAAAGTTCGAGTAAAAATAAATCTCGATCAATAACGTGCCATTGCTTCCAGGTCGCACTATCAAATCACCGCGTCTGGGATGCACTATGTACTGTATCATTCACGTGCGGTCCCCGACCCTCCATCAAGTTGAAAACTAGACTAGTCAAAATGGCAATTGGGATGCCTCTTTGGAAAAAAATGCACTCTTAGCTTCAAAAAAATGCGCTCCTACGTGTACCCGTGAGTGGGTGTGAGAGAACTAGTGTATGCGTGCACCACTTCTCTTCGTGAGAGTACAATATACTACGCCCAAATAATGTTCGCCACAAGAGTAATAGTATAAGTGTGAGACGTGTGAGTTAAAATGAAAGGTGTGCGACGTCTTTTATTTTTTATAAGTTCTGAGGGTAGGGTGTGAAGAGCACATATGTGTGTGATGTCTACCTACAGATAGACGGTGGGTGCGAGAGGACTCGGGAGAGTCGTGACTCGTGAGGGTGAGTGTGCGCGTGAGAGAGAGGGGCACATATCAATGCAATGCATGTGTCCATAAATCATATCTGACAAACGTTCGCCACAAGACGTTTTCCGACGAATGCCGAAAGAACCATTAGATCGGCATCCGATAGTGTCAGTTTTGCCATGGCATTTAACAGAACAACCACTCCTCCGAAAAACAAATCTTCCACGTGAGTGTTAGCAACTGTCGTATGCTCCTCGCTTCGTTCCAAAAGGTAGTGCATATCACTAAAAAAATTACACTTCCGTGATGATACGTGTTTGTCACAGTAGGTCACGTTTTCTGTCATGCATGTACATCCATGACGATTTTATGACAGAATCAAGATAGTCATACCTGTGTTGTCGTAGAAGTGTTCCATGACAATACCAAAATTATCATCACGGAAGTGTGCACTTCCATGACGATAAATGGTGTGTCATGGAAGTGTTTTCGTCAAGGGTAACTGACACGTGGCATCCACCGTAACGGGTCGCCGTTAAGCTATCGGGTTCCGATTTGGATCCGATCACCCGTTAACAACGACGACCAATGGGGATCTTCCACGTGTAAAATTCTCATTCGCCACAGGATCCACGTGTCGGCTCAGCGTTGGGACAGTTGTCATCTACTCATTGTACGAGAGGCGCCTATGATACGTCGGCACATGGCGAGGCCCAACAGTGGCCCAGTCAGGTGAAAGAGGACGGCCCAGTCAAAATTAGCAGGCCGGCCCATATAGGGCCTACTTGTGTGTGGTCCATTTAAGCCTACAGCCCATATGAGATGTGCCAATTCGGCCCGTCAACGGCCCGTTAACTATTTAACACCATTGCAGCCCATCGTCAGTTCGAGCCCGTTAACAGCCCGCTATATATTTCGGCTCAATATCGGCCCGATGTTGTTTTGACCTATTAACGACCCATTCAAGGGATGGCCCAATTTTCAGGATGTACGTCTTTCGGCCTTTTAGTGACCCATTTAAGTGTTGGGCCAATTTCCAGCCAGGTGTGTCTTTCAGCCTGTTAACGGCCCATAAATGAGTTGGGCTATTTGCAGTTGGACCTGAGTTTTCGCCTCTTAACGCCCATGATCTTCATGGTCCAATACCAACCCGGTTTCTCTTTCGGCCTGCTAAAGGCCCACAACACAGTTGGGCCATATACAGTCCGATCTGACTTTCGGCCTCTTAGTGGCCCATACTCTTCATGATGCATTATGAGCCCGCTCTCTCTTTCGGCCTGCTAAAGGCCCACAATACAGTTGGTCCTTTATATAACCTGACCTTAGAATCGGCCTGTTAATGGCCCATGAAATCGAATGGGCCCACTTATTGCCTGCTTCGATGTCAGCCTGTTAACGACTCGGGAGGTAATAGGGCCAAGCATTAACTGTTGGCTCGTTTCAATTATAGTGGCCCAATAGAGCTTTCGGCCTGGTTACGGCCCATCAATTTAATGGGCCCTCTAAAGTTTGAACAACTATGTAGGCACAATTAGATAACGTCGATTCCGGCCCAGCTATAATTTGAGCCCATTACGACAGGACCAAAACCGATCAATCAAAGGCCTATGAGAATTTTGGCCCCTGCAAGCCCATTAGGGAAGCACATTAAGGGTAGTAGGCTGCTAACCTTCATATAGTGCCCATGACTATTCATGCTAACTAATAATTTCACTTCTTTTTTGGCTTCCTAGCGACCAGTTAGCTGGAATGCGAGCCGTGCTAAGCAAACATACGTCATACAAGGAAAAATGTAGCACATCCAACATATATTACAGGAAATTATATGCACTTGGCAATCAAAGATTGATGCCAGGGAAAATAAATGAACAGAACTTAACGATCTACAACCTCACTGCGAATGACACCCATAAGCAAGTGAGCAAGTTCCTCCTTCTTTGCTACACTGTCTCTTGAAACATTGATCAGTTGTTGTTGCGCAAGAATGTGCACCTCTGATTTCTCCATGATTTCCATCATTGCTTCAGCCAGTAATTGGTTCACAAACATACTCTGTTGGATTCGAGACAGAGGAAACTCAACAGATTCAGATGGCGATTTTGGCAGGCTTGTATTATTGATAATGGAGAGTGTCTTGAGCACTGCATCATAACATAAATTAGGAGGGGAACCGAACAGATTAATCAAGAGTTATTGCCATATTACCTGGCCTAGATTTATTGGAAAGAAACAATGGGGTTGCCTTGCTGTTTTCAGAGTTTGTCTTCTTATCTTCAGTAGCTTGCACCAAATTAAGACACTAACATTGCTATCATTGGCCGGGTCAGATTAATAGGAAAGCAACAATGACACAACAAACGTTTGGGCAACTAGACCACACTAGCCTACACCAGATTAACACAATATGGCACAACTATCATGAGCCAGGTAAGGTAATAGGAAAGCAACATTGACACAATGAAGGACTGGGCAACCAGAACAGCACTACAATTTAGTAATGTGCATGATATGAGATAGTACACTCATGCAGCTCAGTATGCAAAACTACCAGGTGTTGGTGCAACAACCCCTGGGTCTGTGGCCCAACTGTGCACAGGCCCAAGATGAAGATTGGAGCCCAGCTTAAGTCAGAGGTCGAAGAGCCAATAGAATCGAAGAACCAACATGCAGCCTAGAGAGATCGGGATCGAGCTAAAGGAACATGATATCGGCAATAGAAGGGCCTCCTTTGCTGGGCAGGCAAGCCCAGCAAGGGGCCAGGCCACCACCAGAAGCAAGCAACCAAGACCCCCGGCAGGGCCTGCCGGGGCTTGCGGGGCCTGAACCACCCCGCCAACCACGCAAGTACGACCCACGTCGTCAATCAATGCGGTGTCAAGCCGCAAGATGATTAAGTGGCAGCATTTGCCACATGGAATCCGCCTCCTACAAAAGAAGCCCACAAATGACGCCCGTCTAGCGACGTGTCAAGAGAACAGATGCGGAGCTGGCAAGATAAGCCCGGCAGGCCTTGCCGGGCAGCTAGTGATGTGACACAGAGCGGTGCATTTAATGCACCCTGTCAGCCTGCAGAGTTAGGTATGATAGCACTGTTTGCTATCATATCAGTGGGTAATGACTGTTTTGCCACTGTAGTGGCCCCTTAATCTATAAAAGGAGGCCCATGGCAATCATAGGAGGGGGTTAGAGGGTTGGAAACTTGATAAACCCAAGCCACCATAAGCGTGTGTGTCACCGTAGCCCTGAGGTAGGCCTTGCCGGGCAAGCGTACCACGCACCACCATGTTTATTTCCACCATCAATCCACCAAAGCAGGAGTAGGGTCTTACGCCTCGCGGTGGCCCGAACCTGGGTAAATTGCTTGTGTGCTCTCTATCGTGCTGCCGTGCGCTGATCTGCTCTTTGTGCAATGCGACGTCCCTCGCCGAACCAGCAAGGGGTCGCCCGGTCCCATATGTGGCCGCGGATATCCCGCGACATCTTTGGCGCGCCAGTTAGGGGGCTCGCTTGTGTGAACCTGAAAGCGCACGCAGCGCGTCATCTACATCGCCATCTTCATCTTCGACGACGCCATCGACCATGGCGCCCAAGAAGAAGAAGTCCAGCCCTTTGGCCCAGCCATCCACCTCGAAGGCTCCGCCACCTGCAGCCTCAAACGCCGCGGGGGATGCGGGGACGGACGAGGACGTGAGCGCTGCTGGGGGTGTGGCAGGAACAGGTGGCGCCATCACCACTCCCCCTAAAGTCGACACAGGGGCTGAAGGCGTCGGAGGAGAACAACTTCAGCAACGTTTCGACGGTCAAGCTCCACAAGGTTCGGACGGGAGGGTGACTCCGCTTGCACCCCCTCCTCCCACCGGCGGGCGCAGCCACAGCAACGGCGCTCGGTCCGGGGTGAGCCACCGCCCTCCGGCCGTCCCTACTACGGGGGCAGTCGCGGCGCGTGTGTCTCCTCCCGGGTGCGCCGACCCAACCACTGCACCCGACGGAACCGCGGACCCTCGAGCGCCATCACCGCGCGACCCCGCTGCCCAGGTGGCCGCCCCACCGCAGTGCGGGCACGCCACCGCCGCCGCCGCGGGCACCGTTAGGAGCTAGGGGATGGTGCGGTCGAGATCATCAACTTCCATGCTAAGCACAACCATAGAGGATATGGCACGGGCCAAGCTGCTACTAAGGTTCCCGCCAGCAGCCGAGCAAATGGATGAATGGCATGCCACCGTCCAGAGTCTGCTCAGTTTCGCTGAGGCTGGGGGCTCGCGGCGCGCTGGCCCACCACGACCTCCCCAAGTGACGACGACTGCCCGTACTCTTGGCTGAACGGAGGGGCCGTCCCCATCGTGCAGTCCCCACCAGGGCAGCATGCGCGGGCGCAGCAAGATCAAGATCCCGACGACGTCTCGATGGCCTCTTCCGACCCTCGAGCACGTCCAGCCCAACGGCGAACCCCAGAGGATAGGCGGCGGGGAGATGCGCGCGTCGTCATGGGACGACCTCTTGACGACCCCCGCCAGACCGACGGGTGCGGCGGCCCCAATGTTGACAAGCCTGCGTTCGGTGTTAGCGGGTGCCTACCTTTCGAGGTCGGCTGCCCTGCCTTTACACACGAGCTGTGGCAAGTCCGTTGGCCGTCCATTCGCACGTTCAAGCCAGAGATCCCCGAGAAGTACGACGGGATACTGCACCCGACAGTGTTCCTGAGCATCTACACCATCGCTGTTCAGGGTGCCGGGGGAAGAGACGAGAAGGTGTTCGCCAACTACTTCTCGTTGGCTCTCAAGTCCAACGTGAGATCTTGGCTCATGCACCTACCGGAGAACTCCATTTCGTCATGGGCAGACGTGTGCCACGAGTTCATCGACGCCTTCACCGGTGGCCACCAGGAGCCCGGTAGGCCCAGCGACCTACAACTTCTCCAGCAGAAGGAAGGAGAAACTCTCCGTAAGTATTTACAAAGATTCAGTAAAATCCATAGGAATATTCCAAATATCCATCCAGCAACTGTTATAGCAGCCTTCCAGTCCAATGTGCACAACCGGTGCATTCGTTCTAAGATGAATGCACGGTTTCCCAAGACTGTGAAGGAGCTGTACACCCTAGTGGATAAGTGTGCTAGATAGAGGAAGGAAGGAAGTTGCGCGGAGAGGAAGATTGCATCAATGTTGATTCGGAGGATGAAGATGAATCAACCGGATAGAGAAAGGGCAAGAAGCGTAACAAGAAGCCAAGAGATAAGGCAGTGATGACCGTGGAAGGTTCTGGCACGCCTAGTACCGGCAAGAAGCCAAGGCTGAGGCCCCCGACAAGGAAGTTGCCGCGTGCACTGCCTGCCGGGACGCCGCTGCTGCGGAAAAAGCCGGGAAAGGTGATGGGCCATACTGCAAGATCCACCAGACCAAGGGCCACAACCTCCATGAATGTTATCAAGTTGAGCAGCTTGTCAAGATACAGAGAGCAGAGTATGATAAGCATGATAAGGAGAAAGGATAGAATGCTGCTAGCGGAAAGGGCCGAGGCGGTGAAGCAAACCGCCCCGGCAAACCCTTTCGGAACCAAGGAAAACCCTCCAGGGGCCAAGAGAAGGAAACCTGTGATGATTTCAGTGATGGAGGGAATGAAGAGGAAACCAGTGAGCAGGAATTTCAGAGGGCCACTGATGCCCTATGCATTGATGGGGGTGCGTCTTTGCACTCCTCCCATCGCCAGCTCAAGCGATGGGCACGAGAGGTCAATGTTGTGGAGCCAGCGCCAGAGGCCCAGAAGCCGCTCAAATGGTACCGCACGCCCATCATCTTTGATGAGGAGGACCACCCTTGCCGCACCACCGTGGTAGGGTGTTTGCCGTTGTTGGTCTCCCCAACAATTCGCAACCTCAAGGTCACAAAGATGTTAGTGGATGGCGGGGCCGGGTTGAACCTTATTTCCCCAGCAGTTATTAACAAGCTTCAGATAGGAGAGGAAGAGCTGGAGGTCACTGTCACGTTTCAAGGAGTCAATCCCGGTAGGAGACGTCCCAGGGGAAAGATTACGTTGCCGGTGACGTTTGGGGGAGAGCTGAACTATAGGACTGAGAAAATTATGTTTGATGTGGTTGAGCTCCCCCTGCCGTACAATGGGATTCTGGGACGACCAGCCTTGGGCAAGTTCATGGCAGCATCCCACTATGCTTACAACACTTTGAAGATGCCCGGGCTGTTGGGAGTCATCACCATCCCATCAGATGAGAAGGATGCGATTATCTGCATGGACAGGATGTATCGGGATGCCGTCGCAGTAGAGGCTGCGGCAGCAATGGTCCCTGTCGGTGTCAAAACCGGCGGATCTCGGGTAGGGGGTCCCGAACCGTGCGTCTAGGATCGATGGTAACAGGAGACGGGGGACACGATGTTTACCCAGGTTCGGGCCCTCTCTATGGAGGTAATACCCCACTTCCTGCTTGATTGATCTTGATGAATATGAGTGTTACAAGAGTTGGTCTACCACGAGATCGTAATGGCTAAACCCTAGAAGTATAGCCTATGAGTATATGGTAATGAATTTGTCCTATCCCGACTATGCTCTCCGGTTTATATAGACACCGGAGAGATCTAGGGTTACATGAGGTTGGTTACATAATAGGGAATCTTCATAGTCGGTCGCCTAACTTGCCTTCCACGCCAAGGAGAGTCCAATCCGGACACGGGTGTAGTCTTCGGTCTTCGTGTCTTCATAGCCCATCAGTCCGGCCCATGGATAACAGGCCGGACGCCCGAGGACCCCTTAGTCCAGGACTCCCTCAGTAGCCCCTGAACCTGGCTTCAATGACGAGGAGTCCGGCGCGTAGATTGTCTTCGGCATTGCAAGGCGGGTTCCCCTTCTCCCGAACTCCATGATACTTCGGATGTAGTTAATGTATCCGGACCGGTGTATGTACTTGCAGAAATACAATACTCCATGAGTCCAATCTGCTGACAACTGTTTATGACATTGTATCACGCCTGCCCGGTTATTATTTCCAACCGTTAGCTAGCCCATCGCACCACGTCTCGGGGAGCGGTTTTATTGGCACGTGTTGTCAAAGGAGAGATCGTATCCCCTTATTCACGGGATTTTCAATAATGCAGGTGTGGGTAACCCAACCGTCCCCAGGGTATAACTCTTTGAGGATAGGTAAGTTTCGAGACCCAGGAGGGGACGCTCGATATTCTGGGCCCTTATATAGGGACCCAAACTTGTCTTTCTCCTCTGCACTTGCTTCTTCCTCAACCCCAGCCACTTCGAGTTCTATCCCTCGAGTTTCAATCATTACCAGCCCCAATCATGTCCGGGTCTAGCCATTCAGGCCGGTGGGTGGCCTCTTCTGTCACAGAGGAGGATATTGCGAAGCTCCGCGTAGCGAGGTACCTGACCCCAGAAATCCTTCATCGGCTTCCTGCCGAGGGGCAGATTATTCCCACCCCCAAATCCGGCGGGAGGGTAGTATTTGTGTCCCACTTCCTTCATGGGCTAGGGTTCGCGCTCAGCCCCTTTGTCTGGGAGCTCATGTTCTACTATGGGCTAGATTTTCACGATCTGGCCCCGGACGCCATTCTTCTCATCTCGTCATTCATCGTCACGTGTGAGGCCTTCCTTCGGACTCCTCCGCACTTCGGTTTTTGGCTCAAGACTTTTCATGTGAGACCGCGGGTGACAGTGGAGGAGCAGGCAGAATGCGGCAGCGTTGCAATAAGCAAGCTTGCCAGCGCGGTTTGGTTTGAAGGATCTTTCGCCGAGTCTTCCGAATTATGGCAGCAGGGGTGGTTTTATGTCAACGAGCCACGGGGCTCCAAGTGGGTGGCTCCCCCTGCTTTCCGACCCGGCCCTTCGATTCAACTCACTTCATGGATCAACAAGGGATTGAACTGGGGATCCGTTAATGAGGTGCAGACTCTGCAAAGTCACATCCGAAGCCTTACCGAGAGAGGCCTCGAACTTGTGAACGTTGTTCAAGTAATGCTAGTCCGCCGGATCCTCCCGTGTCAATGGCGGCCTATCCGTAGGTGGGAGTTTAATCCAGAAGGGCGGCGGACTCTTCAGCACTTCTTCGGCACTACGCATGAAGGAATGTGGAAATTATATTTCGGGGAGCGAGAACAATGGCCGGACACCACCGAAGATGTTGGCCTTGACTGCAATCATCCGGACACTCCGGTAAGTATTCAATCTCCGAACACCTTTCATTCAAGCATCTCTTGGCAAGATACTGATCAACTCGTCCTTATACAGGACCGGATAAAGAAAGTTGTGCTGATCTAGTGTCCGGCGCCCCTTCCCGAAGACCCCGTGTCCGCCCTGCTGACGCGGATGTTAACTCCGACACCGTACCAGGTGTCTGCAGAGGGGGGTGAGAGCGGGGAGCCCAAAGGAGGTACCCGCCCTGAGGACGATTCAGACGCCGTGTTCGGGGAAACCGAGACCCTTTTGCCCAGGGGCAAAGGTGTAGAGGGGGCCTTCCATAGCAAGAAGAGGGCCGCTTCTGGAGGTCAGGAGGGCAAACCTTCCAAGAAAGGGAGAACGCCATCGGCGGGCAGCTTGGGTCAGGCAAGCGATGTCGATGTAGATCTTGATGATGAGGACGAACCTCCGGCTAGACCGTAAGTGACACAGGGTACTTTAACCATACCTCATTCCTTTCTTATTACTGAAGTAATCCTCTGACATATGTACATCCTCGCAGGTTAACGCCTGGTGTTTCTCAATCGTCGTCCTCCTCGGGAGACCTTCTTCCGGAGATGATGGAGAGTGACACGCCTTCTCTGACCTCCTCGCCTAACAGGGTGGATGATCTCGAGGTGTCATCCCGGAGGGTTCCTCCCAACCGGCAAGCAGCGTGGGAAAAGAGGAAGGAGCTACCCGAAGGTGGTGCCTCCGTCACTCATGGTTCGGGGATCAAGAATGACGACCCTGAACTGTCCGGTTTATAGCCGGAGACAATGCTGGAGGCGGGTAAGCGGATTCCTTCAAAGGAATGTCGTGCTCCGACAGCGGTGTCCGAAGACCCAGGAGTGCCGGAGATGCTGACGGACATGCTGCGACGAGCATCCGTTTCAAAGGAGCACCGTGCCTTAATGGTTACGGTGGTCGAAAAAGTTGTATCTGCGAAGAGCGGGTTGAACGAGGCTTTTACGAGCCTTCTGAGAGGTTTTGAGGTTTGTGATGTAATGTTACCAATTGAATAATATTGACAGAATGCACCTGTTGTGTATGCCGTAGCCCCTGATACTCGGATCGCCTTCCAAAGTAAGTGATCGGAGGATCGAAATGATATTTTCGGGTACTAACCTTGGTTTAATTTGGAGTGCAGGCTGTCTCCCCTCCTACCACTGCCCGAAATCTGGAGGTAACTGAGCTGCAGCGAAAGCTGGATATTGCGGAGGATGACATTGCTTTGATCAACAGGCATCTTGACTACTCGCAAGGTATATATTTCGGGCATTCCTTACACTAATGTGCTTATAATGTAAGCCTGACTCTGAAGAGAGTTTGACATAAAATGTGCATCAATGCAGATGGTGCTGCGGCCGTGGAAGCCCTTCGGGCGGAGCTAGCCCGGGCCAAGGAGCAGGCCTGGTTTAGTAATGCGGCTGCTGAAAAGGCATCGGCTGAATTGAAGGCCGAACAAGCCGCACGGCGCCAGGACAAGGAGGCCATGTCCACCATGGCACGCGAGTTAGAGAATGCGGCTGGCCGCTGTAAACTTCTTGAGAAGGAAAATGAAGCCAAAACGGCTGAACTTGACAAGGCCTTACGAGAGGCGAGAGAAGCGCGGTCTGAATCCAGAGCAGCCCGTGAGGAGATCCGGCAAGCTGGGGAGATTGTGGCTGGCAAGCCCTTTTTGCTACAGGCTAAGTTCGGCGATCCGAACTATGCTGAGCTTAACCAAGTATGGAGTTCTCCGGACAATTTTTTAGACTTGCCGAAGAGCTCTTCCGATGCGGCGCAGTTTTATCAGGCGCAAGAGGGGTATGCAACGGAGAAGCTTTTCTTGTCACAATTTGGCACGTCGAAGCGCCCTCTGTTGCTGAATGAACAGATGTCCCAGTGGGCCGAGCTGCATAGGATTTCCAGCGCTGCCATGAAGAACGTCATAGTCTGGTTGTGGCCGACTGAACCTGTTCCGAGTAGTTACTTCAGCCTGGTGCAGCGGCTTGTTGATTCGGTGGCGTGTATCGATGCTGTGAAGCGGTCGGCGTGCATTGAAGGTGCACGGATGGCCTTCGCCCGAGTCAAGACATTCTGGGGGAAGATGAAGAGCATCGATGTTGCGGCGAAGAATCCACCCAAAGGCAAGGACCATCCGGAACCGGAGCGTTATTTTGAAGACGTCCTAGAGGCCGCCCGCTTGATAGAGGGTCAGTGCTCGAAAGACATAATGTTCGAGTGATGTGTATAAGTGTTGTAAATGACAACTTTATGGTTAATCTGTTTTCATCTTTTGCTCGAAAGCTTGTATTCCTCCTGTGCGGCCGTTTTAATGTAATCTGAAAGTTGTCCAGTCGTCGGCTTCAGCCCCCTCATAGGAAATACGGGGGTGTTCGGAAAGGCATTGAATCACTCTTTATCCGACGTCTCGGTCCATAAAGGAGGTGATAATGCGGCGAACCAGGCAATCGGACTATAGGGCGTTAACACTTTCATTTAGCCATAGGAGTTTTATGGTGGGGCTACGACATAGCCCCTGGTATGTATGCGGCGTATTATAATATAGTGCCTTACATGTTTTGATCTAAAAAAGATCCTTCGTTTAACACGAAGAATCGCTAAGGATCCGAATAAGTCGTCAAGTGGTTGACCAGCTCTCGCCGCATCATGACAGTCAGTTTTCGGCTTTCTCTACTGAGGTGCTCATCCGGTCAAAGCCAGGGCACAATCGCAGTAGTTCTCCCTTTACTACCCTAGCCGATAGAGCGGAACGTAGGGTAGCAAGCACAGGAGCCGGGTAACCCAACTAATGACCAAAGACAATGATTCGGAGCTGATGCATATAAGGCCAAACTTGCGACGCCGAAGTATGCTATAAAGCTGTCCGGACTTTGATTGGCGTCTCTTTTGTTCCCATACCGAGCCCCTGGCAAGTTATGCCGATGTGCGTTTTGCATTACAGCCGTTACGGCCACACTCATTGTAGGAAGAGCATAGAAGATTAGTTCAGATATAGTTTACTAAGAGCAGCGCAATAAGCCAACGATGAATCCATGTATAAAAAAAGAAAAAAATATCCACAACCCCGCTATTTGACATGCTCAGGGTCAGGAACGGAGGAAAAAAGGCATAGTACAGGCTCAAAATAAAGAGTGCGGTCTACAAAAACTATTTTGGACCTCCTGTCGCACGTCTGCGCTGCCCGTCCTCTGGGAGGGGAGTCCTTAACTGAAGTAACCCCTTAGGTGAGTGTGCCGATCCAAACTCCGACAGAGTCCGTTGTATATGCAGTCCTGTCGGTCACCTGTTTATAATAAAGAAAAGTAAAGAAAATGAATAAAAAAACGTTACGGGAATGCTTGCAGGGTTGTCCGTATTGTGCTTCCGCCGATGCCCATGGTATCTTGAGCGCGTAGTGATGTACGCGTGGTGTAAATCCTGCCATCATAGTGGGTGGGTGGCGGAAGCCAAACTGCTATTTCCGCTCCGGTAGTGGTCGAACGTCGGAGGGAAACTGCTTCTGGCCCCCGGTGCTCGGCTGGCGAGGCTTGCCGTCGTCTTTAATGCTTGATGGCCTTCTCCCCTTGTATTCGGCATTAAGCTTGCCTGCCTGCTTGAAGACCCAACAATTTCTGTTGGTATGATTAGCTGGCTTACCAGGGTGGCCAATCTGACAAGGTCGGTCGAATATCCTGTCAAGGGCGGATGGTCCGTCCTGTTTGGCCTTAAATGGCTTCTTCCGTTGACCGGGTTTCGGATTGTGAAATCCGGCGTTGACCGCTGTGTCACGCAATCTTTCGTTATTGCGGCGACTGTTATGCTCGTTTAGTCGTGGCTTGCCGTTGCCGTCTCGGATTTCGGAAGTGCCCAGTTCGCTGGCGCTGTTGCTTTTGCGAGCGAGCCAGTTGTCTTCTCCCGCACAAAAGTGAGTCATTAGAGCGGTAAGGGCTGTCATGGATTTAGGTCCTTCCTGGCCGAGGTGACATGCTAGCCATTCATCCCGGACGCTATGTTTGAAGGCCGCGAGGGCTTCCGCGTCTGGACAGTCGATGATTTGGTTCTTTTTGACTAGGAACCTAGTCCAGAGTTCCCTGGCTGACTCGCCGGGCTGTTGGACAATATGACTTAAGTCGTCGGCATTTGGTGGCCGGACATATGTTCCTTGGAAGTTGTCACGAAAGGCATCTTCCAAATCTTCCCAGCTGCCAATAGAATTTTCTGGCAGACTGTTTACCCAGTACCGTGCTGGCCCCTTAAGCTTGAGTGGCAGGTATTTAATGGCATGAAGGTCGTCTTCGCGAGCCAAGTGGATATGGAGGAGGAAGTCCTCAATCCATACTGCGGGATCTGTTGTTCCATCGTATGATTCGATGTTGATGGGTTTAAACCCGTCTAGAAATTCATGCTCCATTACCTCGTTGGTGAAGCAAAGATGGTGTGCGGCTCCTCTATGTTGGGCCACACTATGAAGCACCTCCGGCGGACTCCGCTTACGGTTTTTGGACCGAGCGTGCTCGGGTCTGTTGTGTCCGAATAGATAACCGTTATTGCTGGCCGGGGCATGTCTCCAGGATCTGTGTGTCGATTTTGTGTGTCCTGTTCTACCCTCCCGGTCTTGTTGGATGTCGCGAGTGTTCCCCCGAGCTTCTTTATTCTTGCTTGGACGGCCGGATGGGTTGGTATGGTGTTCTGCTGGGGCCGCTGCTTTGC
Source organism: Triticum aestivum (assembly GCF_018294505.1). Lineage (NCBI taxonomy): Eukaryota > Viridiplantae > Streptophyta > Magnoliopsida > Poales > Poaceae > Triticum > Triticum aestivum. The sequence goes on from NC_057802.1 coordinate 221,832,918, forward strand.
CTGGACCGAACTGTGGTCGGCCTACCGGCTTATTTGATGGTGGTGTGGGCTCCAAAGCCTTGCCATCGTATTGAGGGAGCCACCTACTATTGTGGTGGCTTTTGTATGGGACTCTAAGGCCGTATTCTTCGGCGGCCAGGACCTCGGTCCATCTATCGTTGAGCAAATCTTGGCTCACTCGAAGTTGCAGCTGCTTCCTCCTTAGGCTCCTTGCAGTGGCTATGAGCCGGCGTTTAAAGCGCTCCTGTTCTAAAGGTTTCTCAGGCATGATGAATTCCTCGTTGCCGAGGCTCTCTTCTTCCTCGGAGAGTGGAAGATAATTACTATCCTCCGAGTCTCCATATGTGGCCTGTTCATCAGGGCTATCCTGCCCGCTTTCCTGGTCCTCCTGTTCGGATCCTGTCTCAACAGGGTCTTCGTTGTCCGGAGTATTATCACCTCTGATGCTAGTATTGTTTTCTCTTGAGTGACGTGACTGAGAGTCACGCCGGGGGCGCCGGTGTTCGGACTATGTACCAGGAGGCTTATCCTCGACTGGATCCTCCTTGTCATCGTCGAGATCGTCGTTGAGTGTGTCTACCATACACACGTCATACCAGGAAGTGGTCGCCCCGCGTCTAGCGGATAGTAAGCTCTGGCTTTGCCCCTCATCGTCGTCCAGACCGTCGATGTCTTCGGAGCAGGGTCAGGCGTGTTGGTTGGGTCTTCTACAGTGGCTATGAAGTGGGTGGCGGGTGGGAAGCAAATTCTCCATCATCCGCCGTGAGGTCGAACCGAACATAGTTCAGCGACGAGCCGTCTGCCAGGGATCGGTTTTTAGTGGGTTTAGTAGGTCGCCCATGGGCGAGTGTTGGAAGATATCCGCGGCGCTGAACTTGAAGATCGATACGCGATCGAGTTTGGTATCTGCGGGCTCGCAGGGTTCGGAACTCGATACCGGAGATAAGTCCGGGGTTCCGTTGATGCAAGTATCGTACGAAGTGGAATCTGTATTCGGCTCCAATGGCGCCGAATCGGTAGCCCCCGTGATGGGGTTGAGTTTCCCATCTTCGGACGACTTGATCCACTCCGGATCTAAGGCCAGAGTTGTTACAGGAGCTATCTCCTGGATGCGGCCCGATGACAGGTTTAAGCCATGTTCATCGGGGCGAAGGGGAGTGGTTGCCGCGGTCTCGAATCCGTCGAAGATCAACTCTCCACGGATGTCTGCGACGTAGTTCAGGCTTCCGAATATGACCTGATGGCCAGGGGAGTAACTATCGATCTGCTCCAGATGGCCGAGCGAGTTGGCCCGCAGTACGAAGCCGCCGAATACAAAGATCTGTCCAGGGAGGAAGGTTTCTCCCTGGACCACGTCATTACTGACGATTGAAGGGGCCATCAAACCTTTCGTCGCCGGCACCGTGGAACTCTCAATGAAAGCACCAATGTCGGTGTCAAAACCGGCGGATCTCGGGTAGGGGGTCCCGAACTGTGCGTCTAGGATCGATGGTAACAGGAGACGGGGGACACGATGTTTACCCAGGTTCGTGCCCTCTCTATGGACGTAATACCCTACTTCCTGCTTGATTGATCTTGATGAATATGAGTGTTACAAGAGTTGATCAACCACGAGATCGTAATGGCTAAACCCTAGAAGTCTAGCCTGTGAGTATATGGTAATGAATCTGTCCTATCCGAACTATGCTCTCCAATTTATATAGACACCAGAGAGATCTAGGGTTACATGAGGTCGGTTACATAAGAAGGAATCTTCATAGTCGGTCGCCTAGCTTGCCTTCCACGCCAAGGAGAGTCCAATCCGGACACGCGTGTAGTCTTCGATCTTCGTGTCTTCATAGCCCATCAGTCCGGCCCATGGATAACAGGCCGGACGCCCGAGGACCCCTTAGTCCAGGACTCTCTCAGTCCCCGCCAAGGAAAGTAAAGGAAAGAAGAGGGACTGTAGGACCTCCGGCAAGGAGTCCAGGAAGCGTGCCCCCTCCGAGTGCACGACACCCGTTGATGACGTGCCGAAGTGTTCCAACAGAAAAAGATCCAAGGTTGCAGCACCCTAAGTGAAGAAGGTCACGGCAGGGCTGGCTGGTGTTGATGGTACTTTCACCATCAGCGCCACTTTTGACGACAAATAGGAAAGCGCGCTCGTTGCCTTCCTGCGGGCGAATATTGATGTGTTTTCTTGGCAACCATATGATATCCCCAGTGTTCCGAGGGAGGTAAACGGGCACCACCTTGCTGTCTGCCCACGTGCCCGACCCGTGAAGCAGAAAGTTAGGAAGCAAGCCTTGGAGCGGCAGCAGTTCATTACCAAGGAAATCAAGAAGTTAGAGGTCCCATAGGTGGCCGCAGATATCCCGCGACACCAGGCAGTTTTCCTTACAAAAATCAATATTGTCGCCTTTAATTATACATTTTGCTAAAAGTAAGTTTAGATTAGATAAAGGTTTGATTCGCACCAATTAACAGAATACATGGTAATGTAAAAATATAGTGATATACAACAGGTACTTACATCAGCATTGGAGCACAGAGAACTCCCGCAAGATACTTTACTCGAACACGATACCAGTTAAGAAAGTCTTCTATTCTTTAAGATTATTTTCTAAAATAGATATGGGTAAGAAACATGTAGAAAATATGATCTGAATGCTAAATTTTTTCATGATGTGAGGATCCGCACACGCTTTTTAGAATGGAGTTGACATATTTTTGCTGACTGGAGCGAACTAGTTCGTTGGCCACTTGAATTAGCTTATTTTCAGTAGGAGTTGGGTTTCTGTAACGCCCACGATGCGGCTATATCTCCCACGTCTCGAGGCACGACTTAGAGGCATAACCGCATTGTGGTTTTGTCGCAAGAAGGGTCATCTTCACACAATCCCATGTAATGAACAAGAATGGGATAACGAGAGTTGGCTTACAATCGCCACTTCACACAATACATAAATATAATTCATACATCATCCAAAATACACACATAGACCGACTACGGTCAAATCCAAATGAAAAATAAGATAACCCCAAATGCTAGATCCCCGATCGTCCCAACTGGGCTCCACTACTGATCATCAGGAAAAGAAACATAGTAACGACCACGTTCCTCATCGAACTCCCACTTGAGCTCGGTTGCGTCATCTGCACTGGCATCGTCGGCACCTGCAACTGTTTTGGGAGAATCTGTGAGTCACGAGGACTCATCAATCTCACACCCGCGAGATCAAGACTATTTAAGCTTATAGGAAAGGATGGTGTAATGAGGTGGAGCTGTAGCAGGCACTAAGCATATATGGTGGCTAACATACGCAAATGAGAGCGAGAAGAGAAGCAACGCAACAGTCGCGAAGCTAGAAATGATCAAGAAGTGATCCTGAAACTACTTACGTTCATGCATAACTCAAACCGTGTTCACTTCTCGGACTCCGCCGAGAAGAGACCATCACGGCTACACACGCGGTTGATGTATTTTAATTAAGTCAAGTGACAAGTTCTCTACAACCGGACATTAAAAAATTCCCATCTGCCTCATAACCGCGGGCACGGCTTTCGAAAGATAATACCCTGCAGGGGTGTCCCAACTTAGCCCATTATAAGCTCTCACGGTCAACTAAGGATAAACCTTCTGCCAGGAAGACCCGATCAGTCTCGGAATCCCGGTTTACAAGACATCTCGACAATGGTAAAACAAGACCAGCAAAGCCGCCCGAATGTGCCGACAAATCCCGATAGGAGCTGCACATATCTCATTCTTAGGGCACATCAGATAAGTCAAGCTACGAGTAAAGCCAGTCCTCAAGTTTCCCCGTGGTGGCCCCGCAGGCTGCTCGGTTCAGACCAACACTCGAAGGAGCACTGGCCGGGGGGGGGGGAGGCGGTTAAAATAAAGATGACCCTCGGGCTCGCGAAAACCCAAGGGAAGTGTAGGTGGTAGGTGGTCAAATGGTAAAACCAAGGTTGGGCCTTGCTGGAGGAGTTTTATTCAAAGCGAACTGTCAAGGGGGTCCCATAAATCACCCAACCGCGTAAGGAACGCAAACTCAGGGAACATAATCCCGGTATGACGGAAGCTAGGGCGGCAAGAGTGGAACAAATCACCAGGCATAAGGCCGAGCCTTCCACCCTTAAACAAATATATAGATGCATTAATATAATAAGAGATATTGTGATATTCCAAAATATCCATGTTCCAACATGGAACCAACTTCAACTTCACCTGCAACTACCAACACTATAAGAAGGGCTGAGCAAAAGCGGTAACTTAGCCAAACAACGGTTTGCTAGGAAAGGATGGTTAGAGGCTTGACATGGCAATATGGGAGGCATGATATAGGAAGTGGTAGGTAGCGCAGCATGGCAATAGAACGAACAACTAGCAAAGCAAAGATAGAAGTGATTTCGAGGGTATGGTCATCTTACCTGCAAGGTTCTCAGAGTTGTCGAAAAATTGATCCTCGTAAGCGTACTCAATAGGTTCCTCGTTCACGAACTCGTCTCCCGGCTCTACCCAAAACAAGAACACAACCAACGGAACCACAATCAATCACGGGAAATGCACAAGCAACATGATGCAAAACATGTATGATATGCGGGATATGATATGCGATGCATATGCGTGCTCCGGAAGAAAAATGATGAACAAGGCAGTAACTTGGCAAACCAAGCATGCCACTGGAAAGATGAGCTGATTTCGGTCGAAATCGATATAAAGATCACCGGAAACGGATGCACGGTTTGCAAATGCCAAGCAAAACAAGAATGACACGAATCTGTGATTAACAGCATGATATCACTTAGAATGCAAAAAGTAACATTGCTGCAGCATTCCAACATAGCAACAAAGCATATGCCAGTAATTTACAGGTGATGCTTGACAAAATATGAACACTGAGCTACGGCTAGATCACAACACAACAGGTTCAAACAAGCATGGCAAAAGTGCAAAAGATAACAGGTTCACAGACTTGGTGAAATTACTGGACATGCCTGAAACAGCATCAGGTAGCAATGTTCAGAGCACGAAATCAACATGCTACAGGAACTTAACATAGCAAAACAAGGCATGGCATGAATCTACTAAATTCATAGAACAAAAGTCCCTTACTGACCACAAGTCAAAAAGGACCAGAAGATATGATGGCAACCATGTAAACATAGCAAGTTTCGTTAACAGGTTTCAGACTTAGCAGAAAACAGAGCATGGCAGAAACAGACATTATGAGGGCATCTTTGTGAGCTTTATTCACTCAACACAAAGCAATTCATGACAAAACAAGCATTCCTACAGCAGGATGGAATGTTTAAGAAGCTATCCATGGCAAGAGCAAGTACATAGCATGTATGAAACAATTACAACAAGCTTGGCAAAATTGAATATCATGTTAACAATCTGCCAGAAATATTTTATAGCAAAAGTAGAACAAGATTGAGTCATGCTATGGCACTCCATAATTGCAAACAAGGGCATGAATGGATCAACTACAACAATATCTAAAAATATCCTTACTTAACATCTCCAAAAGGAGCATGGATCTCTCTGTAGCCACATGGATACATAGCAACAAAGTAACAACAGTCATAGACGGTAAAATTACTCTCTGAAATCAGAAACATCACGAAGCCTAGTTTGCATGCTTGTGCTAGTCACCATAGAGATCACAAAAATACATGACATACACCTCTGTAAATATGGCATGGCATACATCAAAACACTTGTAGAGCTCATTCCGATAAGATGCACAGATTAAATGCAACAAAAATAACAAATCCTCAAGTTCTGATAAGTAACAGCAGATAACAACAACTAGCACTCTTGCAGCAGAGATTTGGTCATCAAGATGGACTCAAATGAACATGGCACAATGGAACAAAATGAAGAGCATACAGAGACGAACATGTTGATATATTACACGCACGAAATGGAACTATATGCAGAGAGTTATGATGCAATGAACATGACCATATAATGTATGAAATCTAGGACTTGCAGATTTCGGGAGAGGGAGAAAGTCAACGCACGTCTCCAGATCCGATCGGGCTGGCTAGGGTTCGGGGCTCAGGCCGCCGGAGTTGCTGCCGGTGAGGGAGGAGGCGGCGGTCGGCGTGGCCTCGGGGCCGGCGAGGACGGCGGCGGCGCGTGGGGCTGGCGATGGCGGCGGATGGCGGCGGAGCGCAGACGGCG
>NC_057802.1:221839544-221846921 GCF_018294505.1 Triticum aestivum
CGGGCGGCACGGGGTACGGGCGGCGGGTCGGGTGACGTGGCAGGCGCCGGTTGGACGGGGGCGGCGGCGCGTTTCGTCCGGCGCGGGACGGACGCGTCCGGCGCGCGGAGGGAGAGGGTTAGGGTTTGGACTGCGCGAAAAATCGGGGGGAGATGTGTTTTTATAGGTAGATGGAGCTAGGAGAGTCCAAATTGAGCACGGTTTTCGCCCACACGATCGTGATCGAACGACCTAGAGCATGGAAGTGACTTAGAGGGGTTTTGGGCTGTTTTGGAGGGGTGATGGGCTGCAACACACAGAAGGCCTTCGCGGTTACCCGGTTAACCGTTGGAGCATCAAACGACCTCCAAATGGAACGAAACTTGACAGGTGGTCTACCGGTGGTATACCAAGGCCACTTGACAAGACTCGATCCATTCCGAGAACGTTCAACACCCGCTCACAAAAAGAAAACAAGAGGGGTGCGCCGGAGGAGGTGGGAGTGCCGGATTGCAAAACGGACAACGGGGAATATGCTCGGATGCATGAGACGAACACGTATGCAAAAAGAGATGCACATGATGACATGATATGAGATGCATGACATGAACAAAATGCAAAACGAAGAACAAAACCCGACCACGAATGGAATATCATAACACATAGCCGAAAATGGGAAGAGTTGGAGTTACAAATATGGAAAGTTACATCCGGGGTGTTACAACACTCCACCACTACGAGAGGATCTCGTCCCGAGATCTAGGACTGAAAGAACTCTGGATATTCAGAACGGAGGTGGTCCTCGCGTTCCCAGGTGGCTTCTCGGTCGGAATGATGCGACCACTTCACTTTCAGGAATTTGATAGACTTGTTGCGAGTCTTGCGCTCAGTTTCTTCAAGAATAGCAACGGGGTGCTCTTGATAAGACAGATCTTCTTGGAGGTCAATCTCTTCGAAGTTGATGGTGCGCTCAGGCGTCTTGAAGCACTTGCGGAGCTGTGACACGTGGAACACATCGTGCACGTTCGCGAAGTTGGAAGGAAGCTCAAGTTGATAGGCGAGGTCGCCTCTTTTGCCAATGATCTTGAAAGGACCCACGTATCTAGGGGCAAGCTTCCCTTTAATACCGAAGCGACGAGTGCCTTTCATTGGAGAGACGCGGAGGTAGACATGGTCTCCGATCTCGAAAGCCACATCACGGTGCTTACTATCATAGTAACTCTTCTGGCGCGATTGCGCGACTTTGAGATTTTCACGGATGACTTTACACATTTCTTCAGCCTCTGTGATCAAGTCATTGCCAAGAAGTTGGCGTTCACCAGTCTCTGACCAATTGAGAGGAGTACGACACTTTCTGCCATAGAGAATCTCGAATGGGGCCTTGCCCGAACTTGCTTGGAAGCTGTTGTTGTAGGAGAATTCAGCATATGGAAGACAATCTTCCCATTTCATGCCAAAGGAAATGACACAAGCCCTGAGCATATCTTCAAGAATTTGATTGACTCGCTCGACTTGGCCACTAGTTTGGGGGTGGAAAGCTTTGCTGAAGCGAATGTTAGTGCCCATGGCCTTCTGGAAGGAGTCCCAGAACTTAGAAGTGAAGATGCTTCCACGATCTGAAGAAATCAATTGTGTAATGCCGTGCAAGGAGACAATCCTGGAGGTGTATAGCTCTGCCAACTGAGCTGCTGTGATGGATTCTTTGATTGGAAGGAAATGAGCCACTTTAGTAAGCTTGTCGATGACAACGAAGATAGCATCATTTCCACGCTTGGACTTGGGAAATCCAGTCACGAAGTCCATTTCGATATGATCAAACTTCCATTCTGGGATAGCAAGAGGTTGGAGGAGACCAGCTGGTCGTTGGTGTTCTGCTTTCACTCTTCGACAGACATCACATTCATTCACGAATTGAGCGATTTCTCGCTTCATTCGAGTCCACCAATACGACTGTTTGAGGTCATGGTACATCTTCGTACTTCCAGGATGAATGGAAAGAAGAGAATTGTGTGCTTCGTTCATTATGACCTTCCTTAGATCACCTTTAGGAACCATCCGGTCCTCGAAGAATAAAGTGTCTCTGTCATCAATGCAATAGCACTTGTATTTGGAAAGACCCTTGTCGATACCACGTTTCACCTTCTTCACCATGGTATCCAGGAGTTGTGCCTCACAAATTTGATCTTCCAAAGTAGGAGAGACTATGAGGTTGGCAAAAAAGCCTTGAGGAACAACTTGGAGATTCAGCTGGCGGAAAGCTTCACAAAGATCCGGTTGGAATGGCTTGAGAATTAAACTGTTGCAATAAGCCTTCCTGCTCAAAGCATCTGCAATGACATTGGCTTTGCCTGGAGTATATTCAATAGTCGGATTGTACTCTTGAATCATTTCGACCCATCGAGTTTGCCTGAGGTTGAGGTTGGGCTGCGTGAAGATGTACTTGAGACTCTTGTGATCGGTGAATATGTCCACTTTTCTTCCCAACAAGAGATGTCTCCACGTTATTAATGCATGGACAACTGCCGCCAACTCAAGATCGTGAGTGGGGTAGTTCTTTTCATTGGGCTTCAACTGACGAGAGGTATAGGCCACAACTTTCTTCTCTTGCATTAACACAGCACCGAGACCTTGGAGAGAAGCATCATAGAAAACTTCGAATGACTTGGATTCGTCAGGAGGAGTCAAGACAGGAGCTGTGACGAGTTTCTCTTTGAGAGTGTTGAAAGCCACGTCACACTCAGGAGACCAGACATACTTCACATGCTTCTGGAGGAGGTTGGAAAGAGGCTTTGCAATCTTAGAGAAATTCTCAATGAATCTTCAGCAATAGCTTGCAAGACCAAGAAAACTCCGAAGCTGCTTGACATTCTGAGGAGGTTCCCAATTCACAATTGCAGACACCTTCTCAGGATTAACAGCGATGCCCTTGGCAGAGATGATATGACCAAGGTGATGAACTTCATCAAGCCAAAACTCACATTTTGAAAACTTCGCATAAAATTGATACTCTCTGAGTTTGTCGTGCACCAATCGCAAATGTTTGGCATGATCCTTCTTATTCTTGGAGAAGACCAAGATATCATCGAGATACACCAGGACGAATTCATTGGTATAGGGGTTGAAGATGAAGTTCATCATCCGAGAGAATGTTGGAGGAGCATTGACAAGGCCGAAAGACATGACAGTATATTCATAAGAACCAAATCTTGTTCTGAAAGCCGTCTTGGGAATATCTTCTTCACGAATGCGAATCTGATGATAACCCATACGAAGGTCAAGCTTGGAGTATACTTTAGCACCTTTAAGTTGCTCGAATATCTCATTGATGTTGGGAAGTGGATACTTGTTCTTGATTGTCTTCTTGTTCAATGGACGGTAGTCGACACAAAGTCGTTCCATGCCATCCTTCTTCTGGACAAAAAGAACACCACAACCCCATGGAGATGAACTCGGTCTGATCAAACCCAGACGCTCTTGTTCATCGAGCTGTTTCTTCAATTCCTTCAACTCCTTGGGTCCAAGCTTGTATGGACGCTTGCAAACGGGTTCAGTGCCAGGCTCAAGATCGATAACGAACTCAACTGGCCGGTGGGGAGGCATACCCGGAAGCTCTTCTGGAAAGACATCTTGGTACTCACAAACGACTGGAATTTGAGAGATGGCATTCAATTCGCCCTTCTCATTGAGAGAAAATAACCGAATGGTTTCATCACGAGCGGCATAAATGATAACATCCTCAGAAGAGTGTGTCAATTGAATTTCCCTGGCAGCACAATCAAGTTGAGCCTTGTGCTTAGAAAGCCAGTCCATCCCGAGAATAAGATCAATATCCGAGTCACCAAGAACAATTGGAGAAGACAGAAATTTATAGTTTCCCATCTTGATGGAAACATCCGGAACCACCAAACTAGAACTCAAACGTTTACCCGGAGAAACGACATCCATGGGTTTACCCAGATGTGCACAAGTGAATTCATGCTTGGCAAAAAACGGTCTTGACATGAAACAAAGCGAAGCACCAGTATCAAATAAGACTTTAGCAGGAATATCATTAACTGAGAGATTACCCATTATCACATAGTAGATTCCTCTGCTTGAGCTGCATTCATCATGTTCACCTTTGCAGACTTGGGATTATGCTTGACCACTGCATTGCTGGAAGATCTGACAGGAGGAGGAGGCGGAAGGCGCCTTTGATTGAAGCACTTGTTAGCATAGTGACCTTTCTGCTGACACTTGTTGCAAGTCACCTCTGAGAGTGGACGATGATAAGGAGCATTCGACTTTGGAGCTTGATTCTGAGACTTGTTCTGATAGCCAGAGTTGGAAGAGTGGGAAGATCCACGGCCACCTTTGTTCTTCTGCTGGTAAGGCTGGCGAAATGGAGGAGGAGGAGGCAACCAGAACTTCTGTTGCTTAGCAGCCACTAGTGAGGAAGAAGAAGACTGAACTGCGTCCCTGACTCTCTTCTTAGAAGCCTCACACTTGAGCTGAGCAGCCTCTTGCTTCAGTGCCATGTTATAGAATTGATCAAACTGAGTAGGCTCAACAAGAACGAGAGCTAACTGCAGATCCTCTCTAAGGCCACCTCTGAAATGATAGATCATGCTCTATTCATCAGGAATGTCTTGTTTAGCGAAGCGAGCAAGTTTCTGAAACTGGATGTTGAATTGATACACAGACATGTTGCCTTGCTTGAGATTGCGGAACTCCTCACGCTTGCTCTCAACAACACTTTGTGGAATGTGGTGCGCTTTGAAGTCCCGACAGAAGTCAGTCCAAGTGATCACACGACCTCCTCTGGAATCTTTGTATTGTTGATACCAATCAGCAGCTTGGTCCTTGAGCTGAAAAGAAGCGAACTTGACATAGTCCTCAGGCCTAACATTGCTACATTCAAAATGCTTGTTGATGTCCACGAGCCAATCATCGGCATCTGTGGCCTCAGCACAGTAGCTGAAAGACTTGGGCTGATTTGCGAGAAACTGGTTGAGGGTAGCGAAGTGAGGCTGATTGTTGCCTTGACCTTGATTTCCTTGATTGCCTTGCCCTTGGGTGCGTTCTTGCAAGAGTTGCAGAATCATCTGAGCATTGGCGTTGGTGGCTGCCATGATAGCTTGCCATGCCTCCGGAGGCGTAGGTGGTGGTGGAGGGTTCGCCTGACTCCCTTCATTGCGTTCCGGATTCTGACGCGTTGGCGGAGCCATCCTGAAGAGGGTGACATCCATTAGCATCTTGATAGACAAATAGATAAGTTGAATCAACGGATAGAAATTGCAACATATAGTATTCACAATAAACATTCAACGAGGATGAACGAATGAATTCCATATTAAATCATCACACTTCCATTAAGTTGAGAAGCCACTTAGAAAAAGGTATGGAATCAACATTTGACTTCGAAGCAACTCGAATACCACAATTCAAAACAAAACAAAGTATTGGCTTGCAGAATAAGCCGGAACAAACATATGATAGAGATTTCGTCCGAAGTTTTCGTGGTGGGGCCCACACGGGCTCGATCGTACAACACCATCATGTACAAGGCAGTGCACATGACATACGAAGCGTCCACGAGTCGGCATAGCCAAGGACTCTTTAAGACACTACGAGACCACTGTAAAACCAACCGTGGAAAGGCGGACCACTAGACGTCGAACTCCAATCTCATATCATGCGTCTGTCGGAAAGATATCCTAGGAGCTACTTGAATTCCCACTTATAAACTCCCGAAACTTTCTGGTTATGCAATCTGGTGTTGGGGATACAGGGGACACAAAATATATCACCCAAACTAGCAATCCCTAGATCCAGCTGTATCCATCCGTCAACACATAACCAACAAACCTTCGGAAATCGTGTACCTCAACCTTCGAAAAGCATTCGTTATACGAGTTATGGCAATACTCCCGAACTCCCGCCCCAGTACTGGGTGGCGTTGAGGTGATCTCACCAACAACTGCATAAAAGAGATTTCGATGTCGGCGAAACTCAGGTATTCCAGAACTGCAACGATAAAATTGTGACGACAACACCTCGAAGCTCAACTCCCCGGGACACTGCCACTACCCCTAAATGTCAGGAGGCACCAAGAACAATGTTCTCGTCACAAAACCATTGGAACGATTCTAAGATACCCGCGTGATCCTAAATTTTTTTTAGTGAAATTTGAGGAGAGAAGAGTCAAAACTTCTACGTCAGGAGGCCTCACCAGAGCGACGAAGGGACTGAGGAGTAAAAAGAATCCTACTCTCCGATATATATAATCCTAAGACTCAAAACATTTTTGTTCTAGACTCAACAACGCCAGCGATTCGATCAAGCAGGGGGCTCCTAAGTCGGGGATGGCTCTGATTACCAACTTGTAACACCCACGATGCGGCTATATCTCCCACGTGTCGAGGCACGACTTAGAGGCATAACCGCATTGTGGTTTTGTCGCAAGAAGGGACATCTTCACACAATCCCATGTAATGAAAAAGAATGGGATAACGAGAGTTGGCTTACAATCGCCACTTCACACAATACATAAATATAATTCATACATCATCCAAAATACACACATAGACCGACTACGGTCAAATCCAAATGAAAAATAAGATAACCCCAAATGCTAGATCCCCGATCGTCCCAACTGGGCTCCACTACTGATCATCAGGAAAAGAAACATAGTAACGACCACGTTCCTCATCGAACTCCCACTTGAGCTCGGTTGCGTCACCTGCACTGGCATCGTCAGCACCTGCAACAGTTTTGGGAGAAGATGTGAGTCACGAGGACTCAGCAATCTCACACCCGCGAGATCAAGACTATTTAAGCTTCTAGGAAAGGATGCTGTAATGAGGTGGAGCTGCAGCAGGCACTAAGCATACATGGTGGCTAACATACGCAAATGAGAGTGAGAAGAGAAGCAATGCAACGGTCGCGAAGCTAGAAATGATCAAGAAATGATCCTGAAACTACTTACGTTCATGCATAACTCAAACCGTGTTCACTTCCCGGACTCCGCCGAGAAGAGACCATCACGGCTACACACGCGGTTGATGTATTTTAATTAAGTCAAGTGACAAGTTCTCTACAACCGGACATTAACAAATTCCCATCTGCCTCATAACCGCGGGCACGGCTTTCGAAAGATAATACCCTGCAGGGGTGTCCCAACTTAGCCCATTATAAGCTCTCATGGTCAACGAAGGATAAACCTTCTGCCAGGAAGACCCGATCAGTCTCGAAATCCCGGTTTACAAGACATCTCGACAATGGTAAAACAAGACCAGCAAAGCCGCCCGAATGTGCCGACAAATCCCGATAGGAGCTGCACATATCTCATTCCCAGGGCACATCAGATAAGTCAAGCTACGAGTAAAACCAGTCCTCGAGTTTCCCCGTGGTGGCCCC
>NC_057802.1:221847069-221849312 GCF_018294505.1 Triticum aestivum
TCGCGAAAACCCAAGGGAAGTGTAGGTGGTAGGTGGTCAAATGGTAAAACCAAGGTTGGGCCTTGCTGGAGGAGTTTTATTCAAAGCGAACTGTCAAGGGGGTCCCATAAATCACCCAACCGCGTAAGGAACGCAAACTCAAGGAACATAATCCCGGTATGACGGAAACTAGTGCGGCAAGAGTGGAACAAAACACCAGGCATAAGGCCGAGCCTTCCACCCTTAACCAAATATATAGATGCATTAGTATAATAAGAGATATTGTGATATTCCAAAATATCCATGTTCCAACATGGAACCAACTTCAACTTCACCTACAACTACCAACGCTATAAGAAGGGTTGAGCAAAAGCGGTAACTTAGCCAAACAACGGTTTGCTAGGAAAGGATGGTTAGAGGCTTGACATGGCAATATGGGAGGCATGATATAGCAAGTGGTAGGTAGCACAGCATGGCAATAGAACGAACAACTAGCAAAGCAAAGATAGAAGTGATTTCGAGGGTATGGTCATCTTGCTTGCAAGGTTCTCAGAGTTGTCGAAAACTTGATCCTCGTAAGCGTACTCAACAGGTTCCTCGTTCACGAACTCGTCTCCCGGCTCTACCCAAAACAAGAACACAACAACGGAACCACAATCAATCACGGGAAATGCACAAGCAACATGATGCAAAACATGTATGATATGCGGGATATGATATGCGATGCATATGCGTGCTCTGGAAGAAAAATGATGAACAATGCAGTAACTTGGCAAAACAAGCATGCCACTGGAAAGATGAGATGATTTCAGTCGAAATCGATATAAAGATCACCGGAAACGGATGCACGGTTTGCAAATGGCAAGCAAAACAAGAATGACACGAATCTGTGATTAACAGCATGATAGTACTTAGAATGCAACAAGTAACAATGCTACAGCACTCCAACATAGTAACAAATCATATCACAGTAATCTACAGGTGATGCTTGACAAAAGATGAACAATGAGCTACGGCTAGATCACAACACAACAGGTTCATACAAGCATGGCCAAAGTGCAAAAGATAACAGGTTCACAGACTTGATGAAATTACTGGACATGCCTGAAACAGCATCAGGTAGCATTGTTCAGAGCACGAAATCAACATGCTACAGGAACTTAACATAGCAAAACAAGGCACGGTATGAATCTAATAAATGCATAGAACAAAAGTCCCTTACTGACCACAAGTCAAAAAGGACAGGAAGATATGATGGCAACCATGTAAACATAGCAAGTTTCGTTAACAGGTTTCAGACTTAGCAGAAAACAGAGCATGGCAGAAACAGACATTATGAGGGCATATTTGTGAGCTTGATTCACTCAACACAAATCAATGCATGACTAAACAAGCATTCCTACAGCAAGATGGCATGTTTAACAAGCTATACATGGCAAGAGCAAGTATATAGCATGTATGAAACAACTACAATAAGCTTGGCAAATTTGAATATCATGTTAACAATCTGCCAGAAATATTTTATAGCAAAAGTAGAACAAGATTGAGTCATGCTATGGCACTCCATAATTGCAAACAAGGGCATGAATTGATCAAATACAACAATATCTAAAAAACATCCTTACTGAACATCTCCAAAAGGAGCATGGATCTCTCTGTAGCCACATGGATACATAGCAACAAAGTAACAACAGTCATAGACTTGGTAAAATTACCAAGTCTCTGAAATCAGAAACATCACGAAGCCTAGTTTGCATGCTTGTGCTAGTCACCACAGAGATCACAAAAATACATGGCATACACCTCTGTAAAAATGGCATGACATACATCAAAACACATGTAGAGCTCATGCCCATAAGATGCACAGATTAAATGCAAAACAAATAACAAATCCTCAAGTTCTGATAAGTAACACAGATAACAGCAACTAGCACTCTTGCACCAGAGATTTGGTCATCAAGATGGACTCAAATGAACATGGCGCAATGGAACAAAATTAAGAGCATCTAGAGACGAATATTTTGATATATTACACGCACGAAACGGAACTATATGCAGAGAGTCCTGATGCAATGAACATGACCATATAATGTAAGAAATCTAGGACTTGAGATTTCGGGAGAGGGAGAAAGTCAACGCACGTCTCCAGATCCGATCGGGCTGGCTAGGGTTCGGGGCTCAGGCCGCCGGAGTTGCTGCCGGTGAGGGAGGAGGCGGCGGTCGGCATGGCCTCGGGGCCGGTGAGGACGGCGGCGGCGCGCGGG
>NC_057802.1:221849905-221851879 GCF_018294505.1 Triticum aestivum
GGAGGGAGAGGGTTAGGGTTTGGACTCCACGAAAAATCGGGGGGAGATGTGTTTTTATAGGTAGAGGGAGCTAGGAGAGTCCAAATTGAGCACGGTTTTCGCCCACACGATCGTGATCGAACGACCTAGAGCATGGAAGTGACTTAGAGGGGTTTTGGGCTGTTTTGGAGGGGTGATGGGCTGCAACACACAGAAGGCCTTCGCGGTTACCTGGTTAACCGTTGGAGCATCAAACGACCTCCAAATGGAACGAAACTTGACAAGTGGTCTACCGGTGGTATACCAAGGCCACTTGACAAGACTCGGTCCATTCCGAGAACGTTCAACACCCGCTCACGAAAAGAAAACAAGAGGGGTAAGCCGGAGGAGGTGGGAGTGCCGGATTGCAAAACGGACAACGGGAAAAACATGATATGAGGTGCATGACATGAACAAAATGCAAAACGAAAAACAAAACCCGACCACAAAGGGAATATCATAACACATAGCCGAAAATGGCAAGAGTTGGAGTTACAAATATGGAAAGTTACATCCGGGGTGTTACAGTTTCTCTGTGCTGGAGCAGTATCTATGAGCACTGGAGTTGGTTTACTATCTCCTGGCGTTTGGATCTTTTGCAAAGACCTTGTTTGTAACCCTTCAGATTTTAACATAGCCGTCTTCCGCTTGCATGCTTTATTGACATGTATTCAATTATAAAACATGCTACGGCAGAGAGATGGAATAGGTACTCAAGAATAAAAAGGCATGACATATTGACTTGTATTCCCTCAATCCGGAAATAAATGGATGTGTCTAGGCGTATCTCAGTTCTAGATACATAAGTTTTTAACCATTTCTGCAACATGCTATCTGGACAGAGGGAGTATGATGTAAGAGCTAGGGATATGACAGGACAACAGAGTAAAAAAACACTAGTTGAATGTAAAACTATATGATAGCGGAATACATACAGAAAACCACTAAGGCAACATATGCTTGTATGATTGGGAAACTAAGATGGCATTGTAACAGACCACTAGAACATCCACTACTAGGAAAAGGCCTACTAGTGGCGCACCAGTTTTGCCTACTAATGGCGCACTACTGGTGCGCCACTAGTACCACGCCACTAGTATTAAATACTAATGGCGCATCACGCCGTGCGCCATTACTATCTGACTTAGTAGTAATGGCGCATCACAGAAGTGCGCCATTAGTAACAATTTTTTTTCAAATATTTTTTCAGAATTTTTTTAAAAAAAATTTCAATTTTTTTTTCAATTTTTTTTTCGTTTTTTTCTTATCTCGGGTCACTATCGCTTAATCTCGGGTCAATATGCTTAATCTCAAGTCAAATCGCACTAAGTGGTCAAACTTCCCGAAAGGTCACCCATCCTCACACTACTCCAGCCCGAGCACGCTTAACTTCACAGTTCTATCCAACCCCAGCACCACCTCACTTAACAGGCACTTGTTGATATATCTACCATATCAATCCTATTAAACCTTGTTGATGTCTAGGACTTTGTTCATGTTCATGAGTATGATGAAATTTTGAAAAATATTTCAAACTTCCCGGTCATATTACGTATCATTTTTTGAAAAAATATTCCCAAAAAAATTCAACACCAATTTTTTTCTATTACTAGTGGCGCACCTAGCAAACGGTGCGCCACTAGTAAGTTTGAATTTTTTTTAATTTTTTTGCCTCTAGATCTTGAAAGCCCCGTAACTTTTTCTTTAGATTTTTGAGGTTTTTGAAAATGTTTAACGGGGTTCCCCCGGTTAAATTCGGATGTAACTTTTCGAGTAGATGATTTTTCCTATAAAAAACTTTTTAATCCGAGTTCGTATGCAAAAGTTATGCCCATTTTACAAATTCCAGAGAGATTTTGCAAATAAAGTCGAAATTCATATTTGTAAATTTTCCCAACAACTAGACCACATATCACATGGGAAACTTATTTTCTTTTATTTTTTTTTGACATTTCC
>NC_057802.1:221852429-221854268 GCF_018294505.1 Triticum aestivum
ACGCCATTACTAGTTTTGAAAAATAAATAAAGAAAATTGAAAAAAAAATTGAATTTTTTTTACTAGTGGCGCACCGTGGATGTGGTGCGCCATTACTAGTTTAACTAGTGATGGCGCACTATCCCCTGGTGCGCCATTACTAGTTTTGGAAAAAAAAATTTGAAAAAAAATTACTAGTGGCGCACCGTGGATGTGGTGCGCCATTACTAGTATTTCTAGGAATGGCGCACTATCCCCTGGTGCGCCATTACTTGTTTTGAAAAAAAAAATAAAAAAAATTGTTACTAGTGGCGCACCGTGGATGTGGTGCGCCATTAGTATTTGGACACTAATGGCGCACCAACACATGGTGCGCCATTAGTATATAGTAGTGGCGCAGCACATGTCTGGTGCGCCATTAGTGTCCATATCATCTATAGCCCTTTTCCTAGTAGTGATCACTTCAATGTAAAAAAACATGGTGTGGTAGACAAATGGAGAACATATTGATGAATAACAATGCGTAAGATATTATGAGGCATGATGTGCAAACTAAGTAGATGGTATTGCGATAGAGTAGAATGACGGTACTTGAATTTGAAAACATGTTATCATGAATGGAATAGGTACTAAAAAACAGGAAGGCATGACATATTTACATGCATGATCAGTAGGCTAAGCACATGGCATTGCAACAGAGTAGATGCACTCTAGGACATTATATGCATGTTGTACCCATATCACGGGCCAAGTTAGAGCAAGGACCTTGTGGGGTGAATAGGATACATCATCTTTCTGCAAGTCTTCTGAAGAACTGCCTTTACATGTTCCATCATATTGGGTATCATTAACGTCAAGTTTGTTGGCCGTTACATTGCTCCATGAGGTTCTTGTGGATATATCAGTGTGTGCAATTATATCTGACATGCATGGAAGACAACTAGTGGTTAGATTTATGTAATGAATGCCTGTACGAGATGACATAAATAGTAGGACTGGGCTTAACTAGCAGCAACAGGTCTCAAAAACTAAAGGGAGAACACAGATGAAAGCTAAAAAATATGTATCATTTGTACTCTTGATTAACTAGATGGCACAAAAAAGTATTAAATAATAACATAGGTAATACTAGTAGTGGTATAATCACCAGCCTGTCGGATAGCATTGGCTTGTAACGCCCCGGATGTAACTTTCCATAATTGTAACTCCAACTCTTGCCATTTCCGGCTATGTGATATGAGATTTCCTCCATGGTTGGGATTTGTCTTTCGTTTTGCATTTCGTTCATGTCATGCATCTCATCTCATGTCATCATGTGCATCTCATTTGCATTCGTGTTCGTCTCATGCATCCGGTCTTTTTCCCCGTTGTCCGTTTCGCAACCCGACACTACCACATGCACCCGTTGCACCCTCAAATCTCATTTCGTGAGCGGGAGAAAAACGTTCTCGGAATGGGTCTAGATTTGTCGAGTGGCCTTAGTACATCACCGGTAGGCTGCTTGTCAAATTTCGGTCCATTTGGAGGTCGTTTGATACCCCACCAGTTAACTGGGTAACCGCAAAAGCCTCTCTCTTGTTGCATCCCAACACCTCTCCAAAACAGCCCACTAACCCATCTAAACTCCCTCCATGCTCTTCGTCGTTGGATCACGATTGTGTGGGCGAAAACCGCACCTCATTTGGACTCTCCTAGCTCCCCTACCTATAAAAAGGCCCCTTCCCCTCCAATTTCGGGTCCAAACCCTAGTCCACCCTCTCCCGTCGCCGCCGGATGCGTCCGCGACGGCCGGACACGTCCGCCACCGCCGCCCGGACCAATCACCGCACGCCACGTGTCCCTCCGCCGCCGCGGCCCGCG
>NC_057802.1:221854635-221874176 GCF_018294505.1 Triticum aestivum
AGCCTGCCTCCTGCGCGCGCCACCGTGCAGTCGCCGCACCGCCGACTCCTCGCCTCCGCCGTCCGAACCCAGCGTCGCCCGGATCCCGGACCTCGCACCGCCGCCAGATCCAGGTTGCCGCCCCGCCTCCGGCCACCGGACCCGCCTCCTTCGTCGCGCCCCCTCCGGCAACCCCTCGCCGCGCTCCGTCCCCGCCGCTGTCCAGCTCGATCGGGGAGGAGCCCCGATCCGCCCTCGCCGTTGACCGCGACCCCGCGCTGGGCCAGGCCCAGTTCCAGCGCCCGCAGGCCTCCCTGGCCCCGATCCGCCCAGATCCGCCTCGGCCTGCCTCACCCTCTAGCCCATTTGGCCCAAAGTGAGTCTCTGTTTTTTTCTCAAGTCCTGGATTTCTCATATTATGTTGCCCCTTTGACATGTCATATCTTCATGCATATAGCTCCATTTTGCGCAGATGATATGTCGAAATGTTCGTCTCGTGATGCTCTTCATGATAGTGTCATTTGCATGCATGTTACTGTCCATTTTGATGCCATTATCCTCGTTCCAAAAGTGCTATATGATGTTAACTGCTGGCATTTATCATAACTTGCTGATATGTCTGTATGTTTTTGGAGCATCTCCATGCCATCTTTACAGAGATGCAAGCGTTGAATTTTTATGAGCTCTGTGTTGACTAGCACAAGGATGCAAATTAGGCCTCATGATGTTGCTACTAGTAGATCCATGCACATTTTGAGATAGTTCATTAAGAGTTGTTTGAAGATGTGGTATTGCTCTATCTATTCATGCCTCTGGTTGTAATAATGGAGTAGCGTAGCATGTCTTTTCCATGCTCTACTTTTGCTAAATATTGTTCCTAGCAGATTGCTAACATGATGTTCAGTTTTGCCATGTGTTTTGCTAGTGATCCATGTACCCTATGGACTTGCTTTTGCCATGCTTAGCTTCATGAATATGTCTACTTACTATTGGTTACCTTGTGATGCCATGAAATGCTTTGTGGTGGGTGGCATGCGCTTGCAAAGTTGCTAAGTCAGTAAATCTGTTATCATTTGCATTTTTGCCATGCTATTTTAAGCTTGTTCTAATGAGTTCTAGCAGGAGCTCCGTGTTCATGATTTGTACAGCTTCACCTATACTTTAATGCCATGTGCTTTGTTGTCTTATTGGAGTGCTGTAGCATAGTTTCTGGTTGCATCTTAAGTGCTATGATGCTGTTAAGCGCATATTTGCATCATTCTTGTTTTGATTGTCATTTGCAAACCGTGCATCCGTTTCCGGTGATCGTTATATCGATTTCGACCGAAATCACTCACTCTTTCTAGTGGCATGCTTGGTTTGCTAAGTTGATGCCTCAATCATCCTTTCAGTTCCGGAGTACTCAATTGCATTGCACATCATACCTTGCATTCCATGCTATGTCTTGCATCATGTTGCTTGTGCATTGCACTGTGATTGATTGTTGTTCCGTTGCTTGTGTTCTTGCTTTGGGTAGAGCCGGGATACGAGTTCGTGAACGAGCAACCTGTTGAGTACGCTAACAAGGAGCAAGCTTTCGACAACTCTGAGAACTTTGCAGGCAAGATGACCATTACCCTTGATATCACTTCTATCTTTGCTTGCTAGTTGTTCGTTCTATCGCTATGTCACACTACCTACCACTTGTTTATCATGCCTCCCATATTGCCATGTCAAGCCTCTAACCCACTGGCTATGTTATCGCTTTGCTCAGCCCCTCTTATAGCGTTGTTAGTTGCAGGTGAAGTTGAAGATTGCTCCATGTCGGAACATGGATTTGTTGGGATATCATAATATCTCTTACTTAATTTAATGCACCTATATACTTGGCAAAGGGTGGAAGGCTTGGCCTTTTGCTCGGTGTTCTATTCCACTCTTGCGCCCTAGTTTCCGTCATACCGGTGTTATGTTCCTTGATTTTGCGTTCCTTAAACGGTTGGGGTTATGGGACCCCCTTGACAGTTCGCTTTGAATAAAATCCTCCAGCAAGGCCCAACCTTGGTTTACCATTTGCAAGAAGATATTGGGTGGGACAGGGTCGCGCTTAGCGCCGATGCGGGCGAGGGTATTCGCCCCCTGATTGTTTTCCCGGACCACATGGTGGAATTCAAGCCCCTCGAACCGAGCCGACATTTTGAGGACGGCGTTGCGATAAGCCACATTTTTGGGTCCTTGGCGTCAAAGTCTCCATTTATTTGAGATATTGCGAGGTTCGAATCGCCCCGCACCTCTAGGCGTTGAATGCCCATGGAGACTGCCATCCGGAGACCATGCAACAGGGCCTCATATTCTGTTGCATTGTTGGAGTCTGTGTATAATATTTGGAGTACGTATTGGACCGTATCTCCCGTGGGGGATGTCAGGACGACGCCTGCCCCCAGACCAGCCAGCATCTTGGAGCCGTCAAAGTGCATGATCCAATTGGAGTACGCACCGTACTCTTTAGGGACTTCGGCTTCCGTCCATTCGGCAACGAAATCAACCGGTACTTGTGACTGAATGGCTCGCCGTGGTTTGTATGTTATGTCGAACGGGAGGAGCTCAATAGCCCATTTAGCAATCCGGCCCGTGGCATCGCGGTTATTTATTATGTCGTTGAGTGGTACCTCCGAGGCCACCGTAATTGAACACTCTTGAAAGTACTGCCGTAATTTCCGGGATGCCATGAAGACCGCATATGCTATCTTTGATAATGTGGGTACCGTGATTTGCATGGAGTGAGGTCAGTGGATACATAGTATACCGGCTTTTGAAGTGGGAGCTTATGTCCTTCCGTCTCTCATTCGACGATGAGTACTGCGCTTACAACTTGGTGCGTTGCCGCTATATATAACAGCATTGGTTCGCCGACATTTGCCGCGGCCAAGATTGGGTTGGTGGCCAGGATGGCTTTTATTTCTTCCAATCCGGCCGTGGCCGCATCCGTCCACTCGAAGTGTTCGGTGCGCCGAAGAAGGTGATAAAGGGGTAGTGCCTTTTCTCCTAATCGGGAGATAAAGCGGCTTAAGGCAGCCACGCATCTAGTTAATTTCTGGATTTGCTCGAGGTCTATTGGGATGGCCAAGTGTGACAGAGCTCGGATTTTAGCCGGATTTGCTTCAATTCCTCTACTGGAGGCGATGAAGCCCAGGAGCTTTTCGGCGGGCACGCCGAAAACGCATTTGTCCAGATTGAGCTCGATGTCGTATGTTCGGAGATTGTCGAACGTGAGCCTCAAGTCGTTTATTAAGGATTCGACGTGTCTGGTTTTGATAACCATGTCGTCTACATATGCCTCCACTATTTTGCCAATTTGTGTTTCCAGGCATGTCTGAATCATGCGTTGATAGGTTTCACCGGCGTTTTTGAGTCCAAAAGGCATGGTGTTGAAACAGAAGGGGCCGTATGGAGTGATAAATGCTGTTGCGGCTTGGTCGGACTCCGCCATCTTAATTTGATGGTATCCGGAGTATGCGTCGAGGAAACACAATGAGTCGTGTCTTGCGGTAGCGTCTATAATTTGATCGATGCAAGGGAGGGGGAAGGGATCCTTGGGGCAAGCCTTCTTAAGGTCCTTGAAGTCGACACATAGGCGCCAGGATTTTTCCTTCTTTGGTACCATCACCAGGTTTGCTAGCCAATCCGGATGTTTTATTTCTCGAATGAATCTTGCCTCCAGTAACTTGGCTAGCTCCTCTCCCATGGCTTGTCACTTAGGCTCAGAGAAGCGCCGAAGAGTTTGCTTGACCGGCTTGAATCCCTTTAGAATGTTAAGGCTATGCTCGGTCAGCCTGCGGGGGATTCCTGGCATGTCTGAAGGATGCCAGGCGAAGATGTCCCAATTCTCGCGCAAGTACTCCCGTAGTGCGGCGTCTACTGTGGGGTTTAATTGTGCCCCGATGGATGCTGTTTTTGTAGGGTCCGTTGGGTGGACTTGGAATTTGACTATTTCCTCCGCTGGTTTAAAAGAGGTGGATTTGGATCTTTTGTCGAGTATCACGTCATCCCTGTCCACTGTGGAGCGCAGCGCCGTCAGTTCTTCGGTCGCGAGGGCTTCGGATAACGCCTCGAGGGCTAGTGCGGCGGTTTTATTTTTGGCGTGGAGTGCTATGTCCGGATCACTAGCTAGAGTGATGATTCCATTGGGCCCGGGCATTTTGAGCTTCATGTACCCGTAATGGGGTATAGCTTGGAAGATCGCGAATGCCTCTTGCTCTAAAAGGGCGTGGTATCCGCTACTAAACGGGGCCACTTGGAATGTGATTTCTTCGGACCTATAATTCTCCGGCGTGCCGAATACCACGTCTAGTGTGATTTTCCCCGCGCAGGGTGCCTCCCGACTAGGGATGATTCCTCTGAAGGTCGTGCTGATTTGCTCAATGCGGCTCCTGTCTATTTCCATTTTGCTAAGAGTTTCTTCGTAGATGAGGTTTAATTCGCTGCCGCCGTCGATGAGCACTTTAGTAAGCCGGAAGCCATCCACAATTGGACTAAGGACCAAGGCGGCTGGTTGTCGGGCTGTTCGGAATTTAGGTTCATCACTGGCATTGAAGGTTATAGCCGTGTCGCTCCATGGATTTACTGCTGCCACATGGCAGACTTCGGCAAGGCTGCAGAGTGCTCGCTTACGCCTATTTTTTGAGGCGAATGTCTCAAAGACTGTCAATACTGTATAGTTATTTTCCACTGGACGGTGCTTTGTTGCATTGTTGATGAGGATATCCTCGCCGCTCTTGGCCACCTCCCGAAGTACCCAACATGCTCTAAGGCTATGTGTTGGCATGGTATCAGCTGCACTGTGAATTTTGCATGGCCCATTGAGCCATCCCTCCAATACGGTTCCACGCCCTGTAGTGGGCTTTTGTTTCTTTGTAATTGGATCAGGTGACTTACGAGAGTACACCCTTTTAGTTCGGACGGGGGGTTTAGTGAGAACCGGAGGATCGCACAGTACTTCTGTACTATGGCCGCCAAGTCAGCGAAGTGTGTATGTCATGGCGACTTATGGCGTTGAGGATTCCCTTGTCCGTGCAATTATTGCAAAAGAATGAAATTGCGTCTTCCTCGCGACAGTCCTTGACCTTGTTCATTACAAGGAGGAATCTGGCCCAATAGTGATGTACTGTCTCTTGGGGCCCTTGTCTAATGTGGGAAAGATCGCTTATATCTCGGTGGGTGGGTGGATTTAAGTCCAAACCCTGACCCGATCCGAGACCCAGGGGCGGAGGAGTTTCCGATCTTGGAAGTTCGGGCTCCGGGATGTTGCCCAATAGGTTTGGCCCGCTGTCTGATTCTAGGTTCAAAGCATGGGTCATGTCCTCCTGTACACGGGTATCCGGCTCGGAGAGCTCGGGAATCTAGACATAGTTTGTCCTCATGATAGAGGAAGAATCGCTGCGTTGCTCCTCCACCACCGCTATCTGATGGGTGACCGGCGGAGAGTTAATCTCCCTTTGGTCGGGTTTAGGCCCGATCCGATCATAGTCTGTAGCGACTCCCAAGGTGGCGATGCGATCCAAGAACTCGTTCAAGGAAGAGAGCTCCATTGGATCCATCAGCTCGGCGAATTCCAAGCCGACGCGGAGGCTGTTTTTGATGACCCGAGAAGTCATCGTCGGTGCAACGGCCGAGCTCGCGGTCATGACGAAGCCGCCTAGTCGGAGAGTTTGGCCTACGGCCAGGGCTCCCCCAGAGGTGATGCTGTCCCTGACGACAAGGCGAGCCATCCGGCCTTATCGCGACGACACAGTGGAACTCTCAATGAAAGCACCAATGTCGGTGTCAAAACCGACGGATCTCGGGTAGGGGGTCCCGAACTGTGCGTCTAAGGCGGATGGTAACAGGAGGCAGGGGACACAATGTTTACCCAGGCTCGGGCCCTCTTGATGGAGGTAATAGCCTACTTCCTGCTTGATTGATCTTGATGATATGAGTATTACAAGAGTTGATCTACCACGAGATCGTAGAGGCTAAACCCTAGAAGCTAGCCTATGATTATGATTGTTGTTGTCCTACGGACTAAACCCTCCGGTTTATATAGACACCGGCGGGGGCTAGGGTTACACAGAGTCGGTTACAAGGGAGGAGATCTACATATCCGAATTGCCAAGCTTGCCTTCCACGCCAAGGAGAGTCCCATCCGGACACGGGACGAAGTCTTCAATCTTGTATCTTCATAGTTCAACAGTCCGGCCAAAGGATATAGTCCGGCTGTCCGAGGACCCCCTAATCCAGGACTCCCTCAGCCGTCACGACCAGCGGAGCCCGAAGCCGGCCCGCGCGAGCCTGCACGCCACCCACCTCCGCCCGAGCCACCCGCCGCCGCCTGCCTCCCGCGCGCGCCGCCCGCCGCCACCACGCAGTCGCCGCACCGCCGACTCGTCGCCTCCACCGTCCGAACCTGGCGCCGCCCGGATCCCGGACCTCGCGCCGCCACCACATCCAGGTCGCCGCCCCGCCTCCGGCCACCGGTCCCGCCTCCTCCTTCGCGCCCCCTCCAGCGAACCCTCGCCGCGCCCCGTCACCGGCTCTCGACCGCTGGTCGCCGCCGCTGTCTAGCTCGATCGGGGAGGAGCCGCGAGAGCTCCGACCAATACCCCACTCCCCGCCCCACCGCACTTTCGTGTTTGCGCTGCCCTGCCCCCGGCCAATCCACAAAGACTCGCCGTCATCTAGATCCAGCGACGGCAGTACCTTCAGCCACGCAACTCTAAGATAGCCACCTAAGCACTGCTTCCGCGGCGAACTTGCGCCCCCGCACCCTTACGATAGACACCAGCCAACCAGCAGCCTAGGAGCTCCGCCTCCTCGAGGGGTGTTGCTTCCCATTGGCAATCGACTGACTCAGACTAAATATTAAGCGACTGACGACTAAATTAAGTAATTTAGGATGAGTGTACGACCTATCTTGTGGCCCTGTGATGTAGGCAGCTACAGCTACCGAGTCGGTGAGGCCGGTGTGGTTGTGGTGGCTCCCGGCGGAAGGAAAGAAGATATGTTGCAACGGTCGCCAGCTATGGGGAAGCAGCTCCGCGCCCCTAGACGCATCCAACGTTGGAGCTGCTCTGGCGCCGTGCACAACAGCACGGGTGAATCGGCTCAGGTACAGTTCACGCGGTCGTCATTGAGGTAGCTCCGGCAGCACGGAGTAAGAGGCACACGACCTAGTGCACGGCGGCAAATGCACAACAGCTCCGGCATTGGGGAGGAGGGCAGTAGTGAATTTGGTGCGGTGGGGGCGCCATGGAGGAGGGGCCGAGGTTTCGTGGCTGGGGAGAAGGGAGTTTCCGGGGAGAAGGTGACTTGGCGCCCACGATGTATGAATGGGAATTGGGAGGGGGAACCATGTCTTACAGACGCATTTGTCTGAAATGGGGGGGGGCGTTACAGTTCTACCCCTTCCTTTATGCTTCTGGGCTTGGGTCTGTGTCTTGAGGGTCGGGGATAGTAGAGTAACTTTGCTTCTCCCAAATAGTGGGCGCGAGCGATTTCAGGCGAGGAGGGAGTGTTTGGAAATAGTGGGCGCGAGCGATTTCGGGCGAGGAGGGCGTGTTTGGAACTAGTGGGCGCGAGCAATTTCGACCGAGGAGAGGGTGTTTTGCCGCCCATGGTTTATGAATTATTCGGCACAAGCTATTTCCGCTGAGGAGAGGGTGTTTTGCCTCCCATGGTTTATGAATTATTCGACACGTGTCATTTCGGCCGAGGAGAAGGCGCGATTGGATGAAGTTACGAACCTACCATTGATGTACAACGGGCCAATTGATGCATGTCCCACAAAGGCCGGTAATTTCATGTCTCCTATTTATTTGCTCAGGCGAATTCCACCGAGCAGAGGGTGTTTAGCGGTTCGTTCAAATTTTGGGAGAACGAGCATCCACGTCTACCTTACCAAGTCTATTCGAATCAAATTTTGAAATATTAGCTTGCCACTTATTTTTTAGATGGTGAGATGATGCTCGGGACAAATAGTTGCTCACGATTTACTGTATGACAAATAGTTGACCCACTCAAAAACGGGAATCAAACCCAAAATGAAATATCTCGATTCAATGAAATAGCTCGTTCACCAGGTCAAAATAATGAACTAAATCCAAAATTGAACACCTCAATTGAGTTGCATGTTGTATTATAGTACTTGATGAACATGCTAAAAGTCAAATTAATGAACTTGTTTGATCCACATATTTCCGTTCATGTGTGGATTGTAGACAACATGTTTTCCAATTCAAATATTTGAATGCAAATTTATATCGAAACATTGTTTATATCAGTCTTTGATGCATAAACGGGACCTCCCACTCTCCCGGACTCTTGTTCTCTCTCTCGCTGACAATCCTCGTTTCTATCGCACGCATCTAAACACAAACCTTGTCGGTCCCTCTCCCTCTATATATATATGTATATATATATATGTATATATATATATATTATATATATATATTATATATATATATATCTATGTGTGTGTGTGTTTGTGTGTGTCGGTCGTTCTAGTTCCCATGCATCCTCCATGTATAGGTAGCTCTCTAGCACACAATGTATGATTCTCTAGTTCAAGCTAAATATCTAGGGTGCACTCATCGTATGCATACAAATTCCCTAGCTCATTGTCCGCAACTCTCTCACGCACCACTTTGCCGTCTCGGAGCTCTTCCCTCTCTCTCTCGAACTCTCCATCTCCCTGGGTCACACATACACATGCATATCTCACTCGCACTCAATAGACCCATCTAAAACTACCTCTTTCTCTCCATCTCACACGCACACACACACACACACAATCTCACGCCTAGCTAAGTATGACTATCTCTCACTCAATGGTAGGCACACGCAGTCCCCCCTCTGTATATGACTATTTCTCATTCTCCATCACAAACATATGCATTGTCTCTTTCCCTCACTTGGTCTATCTCGATTTCTCTCAGGGCATCTTTCTATCGCACACGCACCTTGTCCCTTGATCTCCCACCCATATAGTCCCCTCACGATCTCAAGGGGATCTCTCTATCACAAACACACCCTCTCTCCCTCCCTATGCGTCCATCTTCTCCATGCGTCCCTCTTGTCCTTTGTCCCTTGTTGGCCAGACCTCTATTGGACATGTGTAATAGGGGTGTGTCTCTCCGTTGCAAACAAATCACGCACTAGATGTTTTTGTGTATCTCCTCACCCCGCTTTTCTATCTCGGAGATGTAGGCGTGATATGTTTGCATAAGTAACGAACACACACACACACTCTCTCTGTTTTATGGTTTGTTGTCCTTTTCTCTTTCACACACACACACACACACACACACACACACACACACTCTTTTGCACACTCACTCTTTCTCCTTCACACACACTTGATCTCTCGACTTAGGTACTCTCTTCGGCCCATAGCATATAGATTTGTTGAAAAGACAAACTTCACAAAGTTTGACCAGGTATGTGGAGAAAAACATTTACATCTGGAACGGCAAACATATATCATTAGATTCATCATGAGATGTAGTTTCATATGATGTGTCTTTGGTATTGTAGATATAAATAATATTTTCGTAAACCTGGTCAATGTTTCCAAAGTTTGACTTCTAAAAAATTTATATGCACTGCATTATCGAACGGATGGAGTATCTCTTTCCCCCTCTCAGCAATCTGACGCACCGCTCAGCCGTATTGGGGCTCCACTATCTCTCTCAAACTTTATATATCCTTGGTTCACACATACACATATCTCGCTCGTGCTACGTAGACCCATCTAACACTCTCCACCCTTGTTCTCTCTCTATGTGACACCCCCCTATAAGTACCATAATCTCTAACTCCATCATAGTCACATGCACTCCCCCCCCGAAGTATGACAATCTCTTACTATCCTTCAGGAACGCACGTATTGTCTCCTTCCATCCATATGTCTATCTCGATATCGATCGGGGTATCTTCTATCACGCACACACCTTGTCACTCGATCTCCCACCCTTGTAGTCCCAACACGATCTCCAGGGGATCTCTCTGTCACAAGCACACACTCTCTCCTCCCTCCCTTGTTTGTCGATCTCTAGAGGAGCCTGCATTTTCTCCATATGTCTCTCTTGACCTCTATCCCTTCTTTGTCGAACCTCTCTTGGCCACGTGCTAGGGGTATTTCTCTCTAGGTTGCAAACAACCACACATTATCTCCTCACCTCGCTTCCGCTGTCGAAGATGCATGTGTGATATGTTTGAATAAGACACACACATTTTTTCTCTACTTTATCGTATGTTGTCCATGTCTCTTTCGCACACCCACAAACACTTTTTTCACTCACTCTTTCTATTTCACACACACACACACTCTCTCTCTCTAGGTAGGTACTCTCTCACGTCCATAAACATATGGATGTTTTGAAAAGTCAAACCTCACAAAAGTTTGACCAGGTATATGTGGAGAAAAACATTTACATCTGGAATGATCATTAGATTCATCACAACACGTACTTACTTCATACTATCATTTATCTTTGACATTGTAGATATAAGTAATTTCTTTATAAACATGGTCAAAGTTTCAAAAGTTTGACTTTAAAAAAAATATAGGCACTACATTATTGAACGGAGGGAGTAGCTCTTTCTCTCTCTACTATCTCTCATGGGCCTCCCCTCTCACTCGATCTCTCTTTACCGAGGGATTATACGGTCTCAGTGTATGGCTCCGTATATTGTTTAGTTGACCGGTTAACCAGGCCACATGTTGCCTTGTCAGCTTGTGTTCTCTATCTTCGTGTGCTAGCCCATGTGGTAGTTGTCAGCGTCCTGGGACCGGGGGTACGTAGACTTGCCTGCCTGTGGCCCATGACGTGGCTCCATCGACGACCTGGTACGGCCCAGCTTCAGGATCAACAACCCAAGACCCTCGCGAGGGGCCAAGCCTCGCGAGGAGGACAACACCAAGACCTCCTCGAGGGTCGGCCTCCTCAGGCTGGCTCATGAGGAGCAGAGATTTCTATGCAAGGCTCAACTCGTGAGGTTCAGATAACATGAGCCATGACGACCAAGGCCAGGCGGGCGCCAGCGGGCGCAGTGTACCAGTTTCCTCTTTGGTGCTAAGGAGGCAAGCGCAGTCGCGGAGTCCCGAGGAATCAGCCAAAGGTTTCCACTCCGGTGCAACAAGACCAAGACCGTCAGGACGGCAGGGCGGAGGCCATCGCCGAGCCCACCACGGCGTCACGACCAGAGGCTTTTGCAGGCGAAGACTACTTTTGTCAGGATAGCATGTACTAGATGTCCCCCTTCAAATTTGGCCATTGTGGGATCCCTTCCCACCTTACATTTGGGAAGAGGACCAAGGCCACTATAAATAGGACTTAGCCAGCACCATAGAAGGGGGAGCATTCTGATCATCCTCACACCCACCAGCTCATAGAGGACAAGAACACCTCACCTCCTGAGGCTGTTCTACCACTGTACTAGTTCATCCTGCCCCTCGAGGCAATCCACCACAAAGCTGTAGTAGGGTATTACACCGCAAGGTGGCCCGAACTAGGATAAACTGTTGTGTCCCTTCTACATTCAGTTCATCGAGCTAGGCCGTGAGATTAGTGAGCACGCAGACTGGGGAGGACGAGTTCTTCGCACGCACCCCAGAGTTCGAACCTCCAAGGGTCAGCGGAACCCTGAATCCGACAGTAGTGGGTGAAAATAAGTAAACCGGAGGCCCATCTGACACGCGGTGAAGTAAACAAAGTCGAAACCACTTTTTATAAGCTTAAAGTTGAAACCACTCCCGGTAGCATCCCGCATGCTAGTAAATCAGCGCTGCTATACACACGACGCATGCACGGCCGATGCATGCACGATTCAGATGTGGCAGGACCAACAACTAGCGTGCATGCATGAGTACTGTTGGGGAAGGAGAATCGTGCAGGCGTCATGCGTTTACTATCGTGCGTGAAGCAATTCCGCTAGTAAACTAAGGGCACACTTCTTCCACTTGAAGGACGCACTCGCGTACACTACACCACTGCGCAGCGACATGCACACAGGGACGCACTCACGCACACCCAGCACAAAATACACACCATCACACATGTACACCGGCGTCACCGCCGGTTGAGATGGATGGCGAGGCAGCCAACAAGCGGATGCGGCTGGAGCCAAAACCGCATCCGGCGAGCCTGCAATTCATTAGCAGCCTCTCGATGACATGTTTCTTGTCATCATCTCCCTCCTCCCCACCAAATCTGCCGTCCAGACCACCCTGCTCTCCCGACAGGGATTGCAAACGCATGGCCGCTGTCTCCAAGATCCTTGCATCACACCGTGGGCCAGCGAGACGCCTTGACATCCGCATGTTCAGTACCAACTGCAAGTTCCAAGCCATGTTCGATGAGTGGTTCTTATCCCCCGCCCTAGATCAGCTCGACAAGCTCAGGTTTGAAGCTGGACGATGTCGCTGTGTGCCGCCGTCCGTGCTCCGCCTCACGCCAACGCTATGCCGTGCCAGCTTCTGCTCCTGCTATTTTCCCCAGATTAATGTTGCACCCGCCCTTCTTCTCCTTCAACTCAAGCTGCTCGACCTCTTCGACGTTGGCATCTCGAAGAAGGATATGGAGCACCTGCTCTATAGCTGTACTGCGCTCGAGTATCTTCATCTTCGGCAGATCCACGGGTTCATTAGCCTCCACATCGCCTCAACAAATATCCGATGTATTTATGTGTCTTGCTAGCCCCGCAACAAGACATCCATTAGGAAGAGATGACTCGACTTGTTCCATGTTATGGTCATTGAGAATGCGCCGTTCCTTGAGAGATTGCTTTTATTTGATCTAGAAGGTCCAACAAAAATCAAGGTCATTGACGCGCCGAAATTGACAGCGTTGGTGTACTCGTCTGCCAAATTCTCAGAACTCTTTATTGGATCCGTAATTGTTCAGGTACAACACTCATCTTCTTCTCCGTCTTCTTGAAATTCACATTTTTAAATTTCATCTTGATGTATTTATGACTGTCATCCAGAAAATGATTCCCACAAGCTTGACCCAGTTTGTGCGCACAGTGAAGATCTTGGCAATAAAATCTATCGGCCCAATCTGGATCAAGTTATTGGATTCCTTACATGCTTTCTGTGCATGGAGAAGCTACTCATCGAGGTGAAACTTCTTTCAGATTATTAAACGGTAATCATAAGTAGCGCAAATTTTTCATAATTTTCCCAAATTACGATGACAAGTGTAGTGTTCAAAACAGCATCTACGCACTGCACCAAAACAGCATCATTTTTTTGTTGTACTAGTAGCCTAGGCTAGTCATAGTGGCAAGTAACTTAGACTAGTAACTCTACTATGGTTAGCCTAAGAGCAAGTACTACCTCCGTCCTGGTTTACTCTTCGTACGTATTTTTAGTATCAAAATTTGACCTAGATTTAACTAGCAAAATGTTAATGCATGTCACTAAAAATTATATCGTTGGATTCGTATTTGAACATAATTTCAAATGGTATAATTTTTGGTGACATGCATTGGCATTTTCTTCGGTAAATGAATGGTCAAAATTTTACACTAAATACGAGGTAGTAGAAAAATGGGCTCTAACGGACCTCCACTATGTAGGCCAAAACACGTGCCAAATTCACTTTTGATGCATTTGGCATCGTTGCCCTCCATTGCTCACCTGGTGCCCCAACATGGATCACCTACTTTGCTCCGGTGCCAAATTAACTCACGCAATGAAAAAACACTTGTGTGGGAGAGGGAGAGGACTGAGGTAATAAAAAAAGACTAGTCTGGGAGAGGGAGAGGCTCGTGTAGTTGGTTTGATTGATTTGTTTGTACATGTGGGTCTGTGTGCACAACGTTGCCAACTCTCTCACATTGCTAGAGCGGTGCCAAAATCTATTAATTTGACATCGGTGCGTATTGTATGTGGCACACTTTGGAGAAATATGGCATTGGCCACGTAGTGGAAGGCAACAAAGGCCCAAGCTCTTCACGTGCTCCTAGGTAAATAAGAGGAAGGAGAGAGAGAGACAGAGAGAGAGAGAGAGAGAGAGAGACAGAGTGAAAAAAATATCACTAGCCTTAGAGCCAAACCTATAGCCAACCCTATCATATGAGCGAATGATATTGGTACCTCTCGATGACACGGCAATCTTATACAGCCAGCTACTCTAATATGTTTTCTTCTTTTGCAGATAAAAAAAGACCCGAAAGTGAAAAATGTGTTGCACTATAACAATCTCATCGAATGCCTTGATCTTCATCTTACAGAAATTGATTTGATCGACTACCAAGGCAGCACACCTGAGATTAAATTGGCCAGTTTCTTTCTTCTGAAGGCAAGTGTGCTCAATGTAATGAGGTTTGGCGTTCTCTAGCGCAACAATGAATGGTGTGCTGATCACCGCAAGCATCTAAGCCTAAATGACAAAGGCTTCACAGAAGCTGAATTTGTTTTTGAAACATCAAGTCGCCAGAGACTAAGAAAATTATTTGCCCATTAGTGACTTGTTAGGGCGGTGGATTTTAGTTTGTACGATAATGTTGTATCCACCTAAAATAATGAAAGTTCTTACGTAAACTTCCTAATAATTCCCCCTTCATAGGTGCAACATTACTCCTAGCATTTGTAATATCAGTTTGAAACTTGTAATATTACGACTATCCAGCACAAGGTACTATGTTATGATAAATGTTCGTGTACATACCCATTACTCGAGTACAATATTATTATTAATCGGGGCAATGAATGGGAAATTATGTCGAATACGGTTAGTTAAGCAGGCTAGCTCAACAACCATGATGATATATAGTGACTGCAATGGCGAGGCTGACTTTGGTATGCCGAACACGGCGCCTACACTCAGGTGTCATCTCTGGCGTAGGGTCTTGTCACTTCACTGTAAGGAGCAACACGTAATAATTTGACCAACGGGTAGTACAGTACTACTACAATTGTAGTACTACTAGTACTAGCACCACCATCTGGATGTAGTAGAACTACCACCTCCGTCTGGTATTTAGTATTTGACTGGCAATATCTAGTAATGCATGTCACAAAAAATATACTACTCCCTCTATAAATAAATACATGGAGTATTGTTTTATTCGGTTTTGAATGTAGTTCTTGTTGATATTATACATTCTCCCTGCTCCTCTCCCTTCTGGTAGATGACTCAAATATGAAATCTCACCAATCATACTACTATTGTACTCCCTCCATACTGGTGCATTAGTCACGTTACGAAAACCAAGTAATCCCAAAACTTTTAGGCGCGGTGTATTAACTATACCCACCTCATTCCCTGTTTTTTGCCATGAAAAAATAAATCAGCCAATAGGAGATGTGGGGTTTGTATGCATTCAATGACTTGAGACTACTTAGCACAACATGCAGTGCTCAATTCTCTGCATGCAATGACATTAATTACAAAATACTACTCCCTCCATGTAGGTGAATAAGTCATCTTAGGTTGTGCACCGTGACCAAGGAAGATGGGAAAACGATAGAACTTGATGTTTATTTGGTAATTAATAGCATTGCATGCAATGAACTAACCAGTTCATGTCATGTTTGGCTGTCTCAAGTCATTGAAAGCATGCACACCTCGCATCTCTTATTGGTTGATATGTCAAGAAACAAGTAATCAGGTGGGAGTTAATGCACCGCGCCTAAGGCTGGTTGTAATGGATAGTACCATGTACTAGTATCATGCATTAGTATCATACATTAGTATCATATAGTACTTTATTTATTGTCATGCATGACACATACATTTATTATGATACGGTATCATGATATGATACTCAACCCTCTCATTGTTCATTTAATTCTATGCCACCTCATCAAAAAAATTTCCGCCAACTTGGTCTCAGTGAGAGGACTACTACACTGCACCGATAGGGAGGGAGGGCCGAGGAGTAGATGGCCAACACACACGTAAATGCAATGTAGTCTGCACTTCTCATATAAAGGCTCCCCGCCAGTCCAATCAACAAAATCCTACACACCTACACACCCTAACCAAGGGCAAGAGTGATCACTCCAATCACAAGATCAGTTGACTAGAAGCTAGACCCATGGAGGCGATGAGCGCAAGCATGAGCTGGTTGTGCCAGATGGTCCATGATGCCGGCTTGCGGCCCGGCACCAAGGAAAGTCTCCAGGTCGTTCTTGAGGCCGCCAGGGCGAGAGGCCTCTTGGACGACAGATTCATCTCCTTGTTTGACGAGGTCCTCGTCGGCTTCCTTGACAAGTTCACCGTCGTAAAGAAGCTCGTGGACGACCTCGATGTAGGCCTCCAGCCCATGCGCCCAGGCTCTACGATGCCCACCACCCTCAATGGCCTCTATGATGACAACCTCTTCGATCCACTGGTGGCCCCGCAAGTGCCCGCCGTCGCGCCGGAGAATGTCCACCTCGGGGTCGTGCTCGCCACGCAACTCCTAGTGCAGCAAGACACCATCGACATAATCACCCATGTCTATGAGAAAATCGTCCACAAGGACTACTATGTGCAAGAGGAAGATGATAGGACGCTGGCCTTCTTGGACCGCAGAGCAACCTTGGGCAGCATTGTTCAGAAGCACGTTGACCTCGCCGCCAACGCCGCTGCTCCCCTCGGCATGGGCATTCGCTACTGTGGCTTTGCCGGCTCCGGGTCGTTCCCTTCCTAGGCCTCGTTGTCGTCCACCGTGTTGGTGCTCTCAGTGCGGCGTGGTCAACATGGGAAACAAACAACATCCATCGGTAGAGGGATGTTAGTGGAGAGGCTGACATTACGGACCCTCACAAGCAAGTGCCTCCTTATTAGATGAAAAAACTGATTGGTCCTGCTGACAGCTGGGACCCACTGGCTATATCTTCGCATGGAAGGAAGTGCCTCCTTGTTATGCGAAAAGACTATTCCTCCTGATGACAGCTGGGACCTGGCAGATTTGGTGGCTGACTTGTGGGCCTACTAAGCTGACGCGTACGCAGGGCTTTGTCAACTTAATCAACAAATGATTCTAGCAGCTGGATCGTTGGATGTTAATCCAACTCCCGTGTTGCTTCTTCAACCTATGATCTTGCTCCTGTCTCCCATGGGTAGTAGTGCTGCCGCGCACCCAAACCAGTCATGTTCCCACTCCTCTCCATATGCGACTACACTGCCGCGTCTTCCCCATCTCCGGGTCAATCCAGTCTGGGGCCTCGTCGTCTCCCACCGGCCTTGGTGCGCTAGGCATGGTGTGGTCAACATGGCCAACAAACGAGAGTGATCGCAAGATGATTGTACATGGAGAGGCTGACAGTGGGGATGCACCACGCCCATGGATGCATGCATGCAACTGCATCCTTTTACCCTAAAAAATAATCTTTTCTACCCCGGACAGCTGGGACCCACCAGCTACATCTTCGCACGCAAGGAAGTGCGTTATTATTACGGGGAAAAATTATTCTTCCCCCTAACAACTGGGACCCACCTGCTATAGCTTCGCACGCAAGGGCGTGCGTCCTTATCCTCCCTGACAGCTGGGACCCACTCGGTCGAAGCATATGTAGCGTTATCTGTCTGGTCGCGAATGTGTACGTACATACTGATTGATAGGTCTCTCTGCAACGATGAACTGTGGCCGAGTAAGGAGCGACACGTTTCATTGTAGAGGCGCGGACGTAGCATGTCACGCAGTCCCGTCTATATCGTGTACACGTACGTGCAGCCATGCCGCAAGAAAGTAAATACGGCTACATACATACATACGGGCGGGGTCTCGAACGCGTACAGTGATGTCATCCTGTTCATCAGCCAACCGGTTGGGTCACAACAGAGGAAACATCATCGTGTTCATCGGGAGGCAACCGACTGGGTCAGAATACGTTTTGTTCATCGGGAGCCAACCGTCTTGGACAGAACAGCCGAAACGAGGTCTGGCGTACCGCAGAACAGAGGAAACGGCCTTCTGTTCGGCCCCGTACGGTCAAAACAGGGTCTTTTCATCGGGTAGGGTCTGGTGTACCACAAAACGGAGGAAACGGAG
The DNA here is from genome assembly GCF_018294505.1 of Triticum aestivum. Taxonomy (NCBI): domain Eukaryota; kingdom Viridiplantae; phylum Streptophyta; class Magnoliopsida; order Poales; family Poaceae; genus Triticum; species Triticum aestivum. The sequence goes on from NC_057802.1 coordinate 221,872,612, forward strand.
TTCTGTTCGAGTTACTACGGTCGAAACGGGGTCCTGTTGAATGGGAGGGGTGTGGCGTCCCACAAAACGAAGGAAACAAACTTCTGTTGGAGTGCCTACGGTCGAAACGGGGTCCTATTCATCCACCATCTAGTGCCTCGCTCCAGCCCCACGGGCTACTGTTCATCCACCGTCGACTTCCTCCAGCCTCCACCAGCTACTGTTCATCCACCATCCACCGGCTACTGTTCATACAGCCTCCACGGGGTCCTGTTCATCCACCCCCGACTGGCTGGGATGCGGCGGCCTTCTTGGGGTCCTATTCATCCAGCGGCAACGGCCTACTACCACGGGGTCCTGTTCATCCAACCCCCAACGGGAACTGCTCTTCCACAGCTGTCGCGGGAAACCACGGCCACCTATGGGACCAAGGGCCCCTTGCTGGTTCGGCAGGGGGGATGTCTTGTTGCACAAGGAGCAGAAAAGCATGGGGCAGCACGACAAAGATCACACAGGCAGTTCTACCCAGGTTTGGGCCACCGTGAGGCATAAAACCTTACTCCTGCTTTGGTGGATTGATGGTGGAAGAATGGTGGTGGAGTGCAGTACACTTGCCCGGCAGGGTGCCTCGGGGCGATAGTGGCTACACGCGTATGAGTGTCTGGTGTTCAACCTTCTAACCCTTTCTACGGTTGCCATGGGCCTCCTTTTATAGATTAAGGGGTCACCACAATGGCATAGTGGTCATTATGCAATGATAAGATAGAAAACAGTGCTATCATACCTAACTCTGCAGGCTGACAGGGTGGATTAAATGTACCGCTTAACGTCACGTCATCGCTTGCCCGGTAAGCCTTGCCGGGCTATTTTGCCAGGTCCGTGCCTGCTCGCTTGACACGTCGCAGGACGGGTGTCCTTCGTAGGTATTTCCTGTAGAAAGGCCGCCATGTGGCGAATGGCTGCCACTCAGTCGTCTTGCGGCTTGACACCACATTGATCAATGACGTGGGTCATGGTGGAGTAGTTGGGTGAGGTGGTGTTGCTTTCGCAAGTCCCGGCAGGCCCTCCGGGACATCTTGGACGTCTTCTTCCGGGGGTGACCCCTCCCTCGTCGAGCTTGTCTGCCCGGCAAGGGAGGCTTTTCTCCTGGTGGTACCATGCTTCTCTGGCTCGATCTTGGTCCTCTTGATGTGCATGTTGGTCCTTCGAAGTTCTTGTTCTCTTGTACTCTAACTTAGGTTGGTGTCGTATCTTGTTCCCTTGCCCGCGCACAGTCTGGGCAACAGACCCAGGGTTTGTTGCACCAACAGAAGCCCTAATAAGTGTGCGGGCAGGGGTGTTGAAGAGGCTGGCTCCTTGAGGTCTTCTTTGCTTCTTCATTAATCTTGATCTTGGGCCAATTTCCAATTACTCCGTGCGTCGTGTAAAGCTAATAGTGGTGGGGCCTCCCTGGTAATGGCCCGTGAATGACTTTAACACACATGGTAGAAACTGCCAATTCACTCTTCCCACCACGCCCTTATCCTCAGCCATGTATGTGGCATGCATCACGCGGGGTATGTATCGGGGGCGCGTGGTGCGGGAGA